>NC_138375.1:82072499-82140775 GCF_054177405.1 Leptonychotes weddellii | reverse complement strand
AAAAAAAAAAACACTATGATTTGCCAAATTTAAGTAGGAAGTAATCACCATTTATTTGCTGCTATGAAAACTAAGTAAAAGGATAATATTTTTGACCTTTTAAAATATCAAATCATAGAAATGCATTTTCTAACCTTTCAAAAATCAAATATTTCACACTATATTTGAAAGATAACAGAGCTATAATTTCAGTTTCATTTATTGTACATGCTGCATCTCATTTCAAGAGAAAATCAGCTAACGTGGGAGTAAACACTGCCTACTACCACCCTAACTTTAACCTCTTTTGATATATTCATCAATCTGTTAATTATTATTCATCAGAAGTTCTACATGATTAGAAATGAGAAAAATAGGGCCAGAGAACCCACAACAGTAGCAATAGAGACAATAGCTGTAAGATCACCAGCCGTTGCTACCCCTGCTTTAATTGATTATTTATAATTTTGAAAATAACAGAGCAGCTTATAAAAAGTGCAGAGATGTAACTGTGCTGGATTTTGGGGGGGGGTGGTAAGGATGTTTGGTTTTAAAAGAGAGTTGGCTTTACTTAGATTTGAAAAATTGGTTGGTTTTACTTAGATGTGATAAATGGGTAAACTATGGATACAGTACAGAAAGAGAAAGAGCAAATTATTATGGTGAACCATTTTAATTTAAAGGCCTTCATTAGGTTTGTTTGACTCTATTACTGCAGAACCTAGCCCTAATGGCAACAACCAGGAAATGTTAATATACTCAAATAAGTATAACAAAAAGCTCTTACTTTACTTATATAGCATACATTATTTGCTATTATTTGTAGATCAGCTTGATCTTTTTTTTTTAAGACTTATTTATTTATGTGAGAGAGAGAGAGCATGCAGGGAGTGGGTGCAGAGGGAGAAGGAGAGAGAAACTTAAGCAGAGTCTGCACTAAGCATAGAGCTCAACGTGGGGCTCGATCTCACACCCTGAGATCAGACCTGAGCTGAAATCAAGAGTCAGGCATTTAACAAACTGCTCAACTTGATCTTTTATGAGGCTTATTTGCAAGCCTTTTTTTTTTTTTTTCTTTTTTTTTTTACAGTGAATCTAGAGTGGCCTCTACTATAGAGCTAGTTTAACCCCTCTAAAATGATGGGAATCCTTGGGAATATCTAAATGCCCCATATATGCAACAATATTTCTCCAATCTGGGTAGTAAATTTAAATGATTTTTAGCTCTAGGAGAAAATTTTTCACTTTACAACTTCCTATTAACTATTGTTCTTTGCCTGGCTTCTGGAAGTTCCACCTGGTGTATATCAAGTTTAGTATTTAGCCAAACACAGACAGGACTTTTAAGCAGATTTTTGGAGTTCCTTTCCTGCATAGTTCCTTCTCAGTACTCTGTCCCGCAAATTCTAGCTGCCACACTCTCCCTTAAATTAAGTTTACGTCTCCTCACCTAACCAAAATTACTGGACTCTCCATGGGTCCTCCTCCCTTTGCCATAGCCAATCAATTATCTTCAAGCAGAAAGTCTGAGTAATGGTAAGGGCTCATCTCATTGATACTCCTCCTCTCAGAGATCACAGTCTTGCTTTGGCTATATCAAATATCTAAATGGAATGGCTGCATGTATTTTGACAAGTTTTCTAGTTGTTTAATGCGGAAGTTTAAGTCTCATACAATTATTTTTTCATAGATGGAAATTGCATAGATTTTACTCTCCTATCCCATCAACCACAGAATCTAGCAATTGTTATTGAGGGGAAACCTGGCCATGGCCTTGGCCCCCAAGTATCTATGTGAATATCCTTGGTTTCTTTATTCTTAGCAACTCCTCTTCATAGATTTTGTAGGCCCAAGGTCTCAGCCTTCTGCCAACATTCTGATAAACTCATAGAGAGTAAAAGGAGCTGCAGAAGTCAGATAAACTCTTGGTTTAAACTCTTACTCTGGTGCCTTAATCCTTTGAGCTCTCATTACCTTCATAACTCTCCAGCTCCAAATGCCTAAATTTTATGTAAATGTTCTAGTTGTTTTTCTCTAAACACTAGTCCTCCATTAGCTACTTAATCCTACTTGAAACAGTAGTTCTTACTTGCAGTTTCAAAAAAACTTATCTTCCTCTATAATTGTTAAAACCAAATCTATCTTCTGTAAACTGTTGGACTGATATTATAAATCTTTACTGTGGTTATGCAATCTGTCTGTTCAAAAGCTTTTACAAAAGACCATGCTAAAGAGCAACACACACACACACAGACACAGTCCCCCTGCCTCTCTCCCTCTCTTTTATACACACACACAGACACACACACACAATATGCTTTTATTTAAACCTATGGAAAATATTGTGCACATACTTCAATGGATAATAATAACAGGTATGAAGACAATCAATATTATTATACTTGTGTGAATTTGGAAAATGAAAGTAATTCTTTAATATTATATATGTGTGACTATATGCTTTTTATTATGTAACTTTTTACAAGAAGTACATTGTTTCATTAAATATATGATTTTATTTTAAATAGAGTAAATTACATTAAATTGCAAATAATTAATAGCTACCTTATTATCTGTAGATGAATTTTAAGCTTCAAGAAGTGTCACCCAATGACCACTTTGTGCCTGGGTAGTTTTCTCCAGTTTCACCTCTGATACCAGTCTCTGCCTCTCATTTTACAACATGGAAATAATTCTAAAGTCTTGCACTAGCATGTGAATTACCTGCTGTTGCTGTGCTCTACTCTAAACTTTGTTATATGTTCAAAAGCCATCCCTGCTTAGACTACAGTTTTCCTCCCATGGCATTAAGTCTATGCCACTTTAAAAAACTTACTGCTGGCAAACCTATCAGTTTATTTTTCCTCACACGTGTTTAAGCTACTCAATGTAACAGTGGAGAGTTTTTCTTTTCATAGTTGAAAATCACTGCTTAGTCTCATCTCTTGCACATATTAGGGGGGTACTGGCATGGAATTTAGTTAACTTACAACAGTCAGCTCCTTAGTAATTCCCATGTAAATAATATCCTACTCTGATGGTAAAAGAAATAGTTACATATGGAAAAAATTAAGAAGCCTTGGTATGAAGACAGAGTCCCGACTCCCACTCACCAGAAGAACAACCTCTAATATATAAAATTACATTGATATGTGGTAATTTATTTTCCTAAATTCTTATTTTCCTCCCCAGATACGATTTAGATACTGTGAAGAATATAGTCTCAAAATTCTGTTAAGCATTCATTATAATGGAATCATGCATTTCTTTAAAAAGCACTCAAATATAATTATGGTAAAAATTGGAAAATTGAAAAAAGTAATTACACTAACATAATTACTTTGACATGATCAGATCACATTTGAGGAAATACAAACTCTTTATGAAATAATGATTTGTATGCTGTGTTTATTTTCTGAATAAATTACAAGTTTGTATAGAAAAAGTATTATTTACGTATTTTGAAGGCAGTGCTTGTCATCAACACAGTCTATATACTCCCCTGAACAGCAATCACATTATGCAATTTTAAATAAATTGTGGTGTAATTAATTTTTTGCCTACCTAAGGATTTAGTTTAGAAAATATCTTGTTCTAGCCACTGCCAAGGACCTTGATCATATCAATTAGCTAATATTCCAAACTATCTGAAATTTTGGGGACCTATGGCTTATGTCCAAACTCATTGCAATGACAGACACTTTAAAGAAATTATTTTAACATATCTCACCCTAGGAAGCCAAAAGGATCAAAAAGAAAATCAGGGGCGCCTGGGTAGCTCAGTCGTTAAGCGTCTTCCTTCGGCTCAGGTCATGATCCCAGGGTCCTGGGATCGAGCCCCGCATCGGGCTCCCTGCTCCACAGGAAGTCTGCTTCTCCCTCTCCCACTCCCCCTGCTTGTGTTCCCTCTCTTGCTGTGTCTCTCTCTGTCAAATCAATAAATAAAAGAAAAGAAAAAGAAAAAAAAAATCAAAATAGAAATGTGCTATTACTACTTTTTTAAACTTCTATTTATTTTAAGTAGTCTAAACATACTTAATGTTGAAAAAAATTTATTTCATTAAGCAAAATATAAGGCAATTCATAAAATAAGCATTTATTGTAACTGAAGAAAGATGCAACTTATTGCAATTATAAAATTATAGTAAAAATTGGAAATTTGGAAAATCAGGCCACATGTTCCTAACACACATTAGCATTTTTATATTATATAGTTATCTATGTGTATCAATTTTTAGTATAGATAATATATAATTATGTCCTTATATATTACATATTTGTATATATCTAATACATATATATGTATATATGTACACATTTATACATATTTTGTATATATGTGTGCTTATGTGTGTATAAAATGTTTTATGTTAGGAAGATTTTAAAATACAGCATGGAATATAGAATGACTGGGTTTGGATGAGGGGCAGAGGAATTTTAGTTTTAACATAGACTGTTCAGAAGAGCTAATTTTTGAGCAGAGACTGAGTGATGTGAAGGAATGAGATATTAAAGAATCTATAAAAGAGTGCTATAGAAAGTAGAAAGCTTTCTGTAGAAGAGCACTATAGAAATAAGGTCACTGAGACAAGAATTTGCTTAGCACTTTCCATAAACATACTTAATCTGTATAAAAAAATGAAAACTATGTTTCACCAGCAAAAGTTTTCTCTCCCTCTTAAGTGGCCAGGCTATTTTCCTTTAGTTGTACTTTTTGTTTGTATTTTACCAAAGTCTAACTTCTTTTAGTTTCTTAACTTTTTCAAAAAAGTACGCTGTTTTCATTGATCCTCAGATCACCACATTTGATGGCGTACAAGATTTAAATGCCATCTCCTAATATCTACAATCTACAATCTCATCAGACACCTGTTGACACTTTTATTTTTCCTTCAAACATCTAAACTACACCTTACTTAAAAAGAGAATAAGCACATCAATTGATATTTCTAATGAATCCTATGATTTTAGACAAATCACTTCATATCACTGGATGTAACTCACGGTGTTTTCACAAGGGAGACCAAAAGACAGAAGTCCAAGATTAAAATCATAGGTTTTCATTGTTCATTAGGACAGTTGGATTTAGAGACGTCATATAAAAACAAAAAGGCTAAGCAGGAAGATATTACTTAAACAAGAAAGTTTTGCTATTTTATAACATATAGCTGTTACGGGCTATATATAACAGTTTATAATATGTAACTGTTATGGGCAGTGAATGCATAATGTATATGCCAAGCCTTAAGACAATATATTTTATTGTCTTTAAAACAGATAGTCTTTTCGTTTTTTTAAATTTTATTTATTTATTTGAGAGAGAGAGAATGAGAGAGAGAGAGCATGAGTGGGGGAGGGTCAGCAGGAGAAGCAGACTCCCCACTGAGCAGGGAGCCTGACGCAGGACTTGATCCTAGGACTCCAGGATCATGACCTGAGCCGAAGGCAGTCGCCCAACCAACTGAGCCACCCAGGTGCCTGTCTTTTCATTTCATTTTTTTAAAATGCAGACTTTCATTGTATTATTTTCATTAAACAGGATTTGGTAAAAATGCCAAAATAAGAAGTAGTAAGATAAGGGATGCTAGGAGAATTAAGTGAGTTAATCAGATAGTCTTTTCAAATCATACTTCACTCTCCAACTACCGAGCGAACTTTTTTCATAATGCAGCTCAATTCCTTAGATAGTTATTTTTCTCCCCAATTATTCTTTTCTAATTCTTCTAATTAGCTCTTAAACTCACTCCATTCATGCTCTTCCTTCCACAGTCTACCAAACTGACTTTTGACTATCTCTGTCTACATATAGATATATAGGTGTATATAGATATATACTTATATATAGATATAGATATAAAATAAGGTGTAAAAATGAGATGAAATAAAATGACAGACAAATAAAGTTTAGTAAAATTTGGATAAAATGATTATTGGAACCATATCCTTGAGTAGGTGACAGATAATGGGTTTTGCTGCATGAAATAAAGAGTTGGCCTTAGCTAGATGGATTGTAAGTTTATTTGTAGGAACAAAAGAAAAGCACAGAATATGGTCCCAGATAAAAGTAGTTTTATAGTTCTTGTGGTGGCAGTGTGTGGGGTCTCATTTGATTGTTTATATTTTCTCAGATAAATAGAATGTGATGAACAGCTGGGAGGGAGGTAGTATAACAGAAATTGAAAGTTTGAAGAATAAAGAGAACTGGTGAGAAACTCATCAAGGAGTGTAGAAAAGTGAATAGTTTAAGAAACAAAATGTAATTTGTAAGCAACATCAAGGTCTCATTGAGGGTTAATAATGATGGATTTAAAATGAGACCAGTCAGCAAAGATCTGAGACTTTCTGAAGTCACATTTGTCTATATAGGTATAGGCATGAGGTCAGAAGTAAAATGGATTCCGTCAGAATTTTAGATAAACAATTTGTGCCAATGTCTAAAACCATAAGAGTAATGGCTAAAACTAAATTGTACTTAATGGGTGACTTTTTCCCAAGCACTTTACCTATATAATTTTTTTTAATCCTCAAAACCACCATATATGGTTGATACCATTGTTTCCCTCCATTTCACATGAAGAAAATGAGACACGGAGGTGTTAATAAACATGCCCAAGCCACACAGATAATACAAGCAGAGCTGGAATATGAATCCATGTATGTTGGCTCTGGCATTCATAGTTTTTAAACTATACGTTACGCTACCTATTTTCATATTATTTTAATGCCTTATATTTTGTCAATTGTTTCTTTAACATCAAATTTCTAGGAATATAGTACTGCAATATTAGGCTTGGCAAAAACGGACATTATGAATCTATATTACATATGGCAAATAAAAAGATCGCCTACTTTTGATAATGATCTTTTGTTGCTCCTCTTTAATATTTTTGTCAGAAGATACTGGGAAAGAATAAGACCTCAATAACAATTATTAAGATTTTATAAAGAATCACTGAATTTTATAAAACCACAATATTCAAAGGAAAATCCTATAACCCCAAAGAGCTACAACATATTGTTACATACTGATTTTGTAGGTACATTTGCTCAACTGGTTGCTATGTTGTTCCAACTCGATTAGTTTTTATCTTTTTATCTTCCTAATATTGGAGCATCTCAGAATTCAGTACTTGTAACTCTTCTCTTTTATCTTTACTTCATCCCTAGGTGATCCTATTAATCTTTAAGTACCATCTATATTAGCTAATCAGGTGTATTAAGCCCCGATTCAAATGACCTAATACAACAAAAGTTTATTTTTCTTTCTCATCTAGCATGTGCAATGTAGGTTGATAGATTGACTTTGCTTATAGTAGATACTCAGAGACTTAGACTGGTCTGGATTCACCATTATGAGGAGTCAACATCTCAGAATGAAGTTCTAAGGTATGCTTGAACATGGGAAGATAACTTAGAGAATCATTTCCTGACCCTTGACTGTTTCTAACCAAAGGTGACAACACACCTTTTCTGTTCACATTTTGTTGGCTAATAGAAGTTACATGGACATAACTAACTTGAAGTCAACAAGGGTATTATTTTTATCCTTTATATTCTGGGAGAGGAGGAAATCTGGAAATATTGGTGAACATTAGTAATGTTTATCATACCCAGCTAAATAGTAATAATTTATGAATTTATATCTTTAGACTTGACTTCCATAACTCTTATATCCAACTAGCTACACAAGATCTCCAGTTGTGTATTTAATTGGCAATTGAGTCTAAGCATACCCAAAACCAAATGACTGACCCATCCTATTATACCTGTTCATCCCATAGGCTTCTAAGTTTCCATTCTTCTTATTGCTCAGACCAAAAAGATCTATGTGTCCTCCCTGTCTTAATTTTTTCTCACACTGTATATCCAATCCATTATACTGTTGATTCTATCTTCAAAATATATAAAGAATTTGATTAATTACCAGCACTACCACTACTAGCCACTCTAATCCAAACCATGTTCATCTCAATTGCAGCCAAAGTAATCTTTGGAAAACATAGCAATTTTTCCACATTAAACATAAAGTAAAAGCTAAAGACCCTAACATTTCTCATAAGACTCCTACTTGGAACTGCAGTTTCATTACCTGCGTTTAAAAAATTTTTTTTTTTCTTTTCCCTCACTTCTTTCCAGCCACACCAGTTTCCTTCCATATTCTTTTATACATATGTCATACCCCTAAGTTGGGGCTTCTGAATTATTTTGTTCTCTCTGCCTGTAGTAGCTTTACAGTGGATAATTTGACAGTCACTACCTTAACCAAATGATTAAGGTTAAAATCATCAATAATAAGTTGGGCTGATTGAATGTATCCCTTCTTAAGAACAATGAAAAAAGTATTTTGCATCTGCAGTACTCATCCTCCAAAATCTATAATTCCAGTATAACTAAGAAAACATTAGGAAAACTCAAATAGAAGGAAATTTTACTTTACAAAAGTACCAAGGCCATTAGAATGTCTGGATAATAGACTGATTATCCACAATGATTTAGAAGCAATATCTTTACCTATTTTCAGATGATCTGAAACTATTATTTAAATTAAGACTGGCATATATGTCTTATAGATGCATTATATGTACCACACTAAACCACTTATTTAAAAAAAGATATGTCTCTATGTAGATATGTTAAGTGCAACATTCAGGCACTTTATGTTAGACTGTCTAAAAAGAGAAAATAATTGTACATTCCTAATCTAAACAGATATAATGGGTTAATTTTCTCAAGAATGATCCCAATGCTTATACAGAAATTCCTTCTTGTTTTTCCTTTCTTTTGATATGGACTCATACGGTCTCATTTTTTCCCCACATATATTATATAGTAGCTTACCTGACTGTGGAATATTTGGAATACTGTAATTTGATTCTGACAGTTGAAGGTCAAACAATGATAGTATTTATGATATTTTTGCTTAGGGAACACCAGAGTCATAAAAAAAGTATATTTTATGGACTGTGGAGAATGCATGGCAACAAGAGGTATACCTGCCCCGAACAAAGGACTATTATTTAGTGAACTGCATTTAACAAAGTGTCAACATTATATTACCAATAAGCAAGCATGATTAAATTCCAGTGATTATGTATTTTATAGGTGGTAAAGTATTTCTGTCCTCTATGTAAAGACAAGATTCTCAAAACAGTTACCCTCCAGGTAAGAGATTAATGAACTTGGATAGATGAGCTACATTGTATATATTTAGTTAAAAATTACTTGCATTCTATAACATTACCTATTAGAAAACTGAAATCTAAAATAACTGGTCTTACTATGCCATTATAATCAGTTGCATTAAGATTATTTCTCTCAAAAAATAAAAGATTATTTCTCTCATATGAGAATCAGAAAAAGTCACTTGTTACTGATATCAGGCACTTTGGTTGGGATTTCAAGGTAGGATTTAGATGGGAGACTCACCTTCTGCTTGAGGTTATTTTCTTTACATTCATCTGAGAAGCACTGAGAGAGTTCATTCACTCATTCCTCAGTGCAAGGGCCTGGCAACAAAAAGATGAAAAAAACATGGCTTCTACTTTGAATTTGCTTATGTTATCCTGGGGCCACAGATAATATGAACAAACTGTATAACAGAATATGACCAATTTAATACCTAAAGCTTTGAAAGTTATATACAACCATCAAAGAAACTATTAATGTTACAAAAAGAAAGCGAAAATAATGTATGCACAAAAACTTAAGAGAGGGGGGTGGGGAACAAGGAAAAAGAAAACTTTCAAAGGAGGGCCAAAAGTTGATTTGGCCAAGAATGAACCATATGATTTATCAATATGGAGGTCATTGTTGACCTAGCTAAGGGATGTTTGGGTAAAATAATAAAGTTACTGACTGAAATGAGCTCAAGACAAAATGGATGGAGAAGAAGTGATGTGAATGATATTATAAGAAATTAGTGTAAAGGGAGCAGATTCATTAGGATTTACCTATAGGAGAATGCATAATTAAGAGACAGCTTTTTTTTCTTTGAAATGGGAGTTATTAAACTATCTTCGTAGGCTGGTGAAAATCATTTAGCAGAAACAGAAATGATAATGTTAGCTATAAGAACAATTGTTGAAATTATACACTTGAGTAGATAATGGTTCATGAGATCTGGCAGTACATAATTGGGGAGGTTTGTTTTACTTAGCAGGAAGGGAAGATATGTAGATATAGATAGGTGGGTAGACATAGTGGTAGGGACATATGGAAACTGTCTTATGATTATCTTTTAATGAAATCGGATGCATAGGAGAAACAGACTAAGTTACTAAACAGTCACTTATGAAAGTGGGGAAGGTGGCTGTGAATGAAAAAGCAAAGTATTGTGGGATTGCTGGATATTCCAAGGACCCATCTGAAGTTAGTACTTAAGAATACCAGTTGACAAGAGATTCCCTCTATCAACATTAAGCTAGGTGGCTCAAGGGTAAAGTCCAAAGTTGAATTTTCCAGAGTTGGGATTTTGCTTGGAATGTATGAAAAGCTGTGAGTATAATACTAATGAAATCTAAGGAGGGCTGAAAACAGAGTAGAATAAAGGTCAGTGCAATGACGGTAGGATCAATGCCTTATAGAAAAGAAGATGGGGAGAAAGGGGATCATAGGGTTGAGCAGTCAAGGTAATGAGACATTTAAAATGACTGTTCCTTGATAAAAGGAGAAACACATGATGTATTGTAATAGAAGATATTTTTTGGATAAATGACATTATAAAATCTATTAAATATATATAATATAAACATTTAGGTACGAAGCTCTGTGTTAACCTCACTATAATTCAGGTCTCACTCAGGTGATTTTAGTCAGGAAGAAAAGTCCTAAGAGATTCACTACTTTGGGTTAGGAGGCCATTTGTCTGGATCCTTCTCTCTTACTCTCTTGAGGCAGGAAAGAGGAGTTAGTAACATATATGAGGAAGAGGATCAAGAGCAAAGAATTAGAACTCTATGAACTTGGCTTCCCATACCAACTCTGAACTCATTTTCTAAAATTCTGTACTTCTCTCTCTACAATAGCTTACCAAAATAATATATCAAACCAATATTCTCTTGGATTTCAAGCTTTACTTTTCTCACGTATCATTGTCATCTCTATATAACAAATTTATTGTCTCAAAACCAAAAGTCTCTCTGTCCTCATTTTTATTCTATCTCTTCCTTAATAAAGAATGTGCCATAGAATGGCAAAGACAGAATAATTTTTCACCACTAACTTTTTTTAATTTAATTTTATTATGTTATGTTAATCACAATACATTACATCATTAGTTTTTGATGCAGTGTTCCATGATTCATTGTTTGCATATAACAACCAATGCTCCATCACCACTAACTTTTATTAAAGGCAGCTATCAATATCAATCTAACTTTCCATGTATCTGCTTCAGTGATTCTTAATAAGGAAATTAATGTAGAAAATAGCAAGAAAATAGGTTTTATATGACACATTTCATATTAAACACTTCCTTTTAAAACCATGCAATATGGAGCACTGGGTGTTATACACAAACAATGAATCATGGAACACTGCATCAAAAACTAATGATGTAATGTATGGTGATTAACATAACATAATAATAAAAAAAATTAAAAAAATAAAACCATGCAATAATTATTCTTAAGGTGGGGCACACAGGGAGACTGGTTTTTATGTACATAATGTTACTTTTTGCTAGTTTGTGCTATTCAGACTATTAATGAAAAAAAGGAGGAAAAAAGTTCAACTCAATATAAACTGCTGTCTTCCTCTTCTCAGACTGTCATAATAAAATACCATAGATGGGTAGTTTAAACAACAGAAATTTATTTTCCACACTTCTGGAGGCTGGGAAACACAAGATCAAGGTGCTGGCAAGGTAGGTTTTATCCTGAGGACTCTTCATTTGGCTTATAGGCAGCCACCATCTTGCTGTGTGCTCACATGACCTCTTCTTTTTTTCTACATGTGTGGAGTAGGGAGAAGAGCAAACTCTTTGAAGACTCTTCTTATAAGGGACTAATTCCATCAGAATGTCCATGTTCAGGCTTATGTAGTCTATGCTGTCCAACAATATGAGATTCAGTTTTTAAAACCATGACTCAGAGAACTGCAGGCCAACAATTAACCAATTATTATTATTATTTTTTAGTTAGTGCATCCATGTCAATTATTAAACTGATTTTTGACATTCATATAATCTTACTTTCTTTGAGAATGAAAAGAGTAATTTTAAGATAGGCAGAGTAAATTACTACATTAATGCATATGTGCATGGGCCATGTCTTCAGTAAATGTTTGCAATGATAGTTTAAATTGAACAAAATTATAAAGTAATGATATTTTTATCTGGTTTTGTTATTCTACTCTGTGTTGTAGATAAGAGTGGTTTTAGTGCATTGAGTGGTTTTTGTAATTATTCTATAAGTAGCTGATAACAATTAGGAAAATGTACTAAGAGAAGCATTCCTAAGCATGTTCCTCAGGATATTAATGTGAGTTACCTTAAAAAGGGAAATTTGTCTTCAGGCAAATTGGGGAAAATTGGTTTAAATAAGGTAAAATAATTTCTGCACTGTGAGATATTCTGAATTCTTTGATATTTTATGGTGTTCTGTCAGTCTACAAAAGGAAAAAATATTTGTGTATTTCTCTAACACAGTTGAACCCAAACCATTTTCTTTTATGGAACACAGCTCTGGACCACTATAACACAGAACAACTTTTGGAATTCAAGAGTGTGACTTTTTTTTTTTTCTTTTCCCTTCAATACAACAGCCATAGAGGGGAAAGGAAAGGGGATTAATGTGAATGGCCTACAAAGGTCATGGTCAGACAAATTTATGAAACACTGCTTTTAAACAAGTTTAAACAAGGGATTTGGAATCAGAGCATCTTTTTTTTTTTTTTTTTTTGGAACACTGAACTACTCTACATTAACCCTTCGAGATCCGGAGGATCACTTAACTTCCTCTGCTCTTAGATTATGTATCTATAAAACAGAGTGAACTAAAAACCTCCACAAGCAATTTTAACACCTGAGAGAACAGTGGCTGAATTTAGGTCCACTGAACTTGAACCTGTTTCTTCTCAAGCACGTTCATTTTGGGAAATGTAGAAGCTGATGTGTGAAATGACAGTTAAAGAAAAGATTCCTTGAATTACTGGGGGGTGTTATTGCTTAAACTGTATTAAACTCAAATTCATGTATTAAAGTCGGAAACCCAGTACCTCAGAATATGAAGTTACTTGGAAATACAAGAGCTACGGATGCAATTAATTAAGTTAAAATGAGGTCATACTGGAGTAGGGTGGGCCCCTAATACAGTATGACTGGTATCATTGTAAAGGAGTGAAATTTAGACATAGATACACACATGTTCAGGGAGAATGCCATGTGATGGTGAAAGAAGAAATAAAAGTGATGCTTCTACAAATCAAGGAATGCAAAAGATTGTGAGCAGGCTAGGGGATAAGCATGGAATAGATTCTGCCTCACAGCTTCAGAAGGAATCAACCCTCCTAGCACCTGGTTCTAGGAGTTCTAGCCTCCAGAACTGAGACTATACATTTTTGTTTTTTAATCCACCCAGTTTGTGGTGCTTTGTAATGGCAGCCCTGGCAGACTAATACAGGGAGGAAGAAAAGACAGTGAATATCATATCAAGATTTATGTGCTACCATACATCTGTGCACAAAAGATAATATGATTTCCATCCGTATAGGAAATCCAAAAACATCAATTATTACACAGTTCTTTTACAAGTTGAATTAATTCTTAAAATGACAGTATTTTAAAATGTCTCATTACATGACAGAGGTTAGAGCTGAAATACAAGTGCAGGAGTAATGAGTCACTCAAGCCTCCCCCTCCACACCTACCTCTCAATCATTCCTGAGGGAGGATTTGAGGCATAGGCATACTTCAGCACCTGGTACAGCAGTGTAAAAATAACAGTTTCACAGCACAACATCATGCATGCCCTCCTTCACCTTCAGTACTCTCCTTCCAAAACTGATATACACCAGCACCTTTCTTTGCAGCTTGTTTTGCACATTGGCATTAATCCAACATCTTAGTAACAACCATATGACACTATGTCACTTCGACAACCACAATGATAATAAAAATAATATTATTCATGATAACAGCGTTAGTTGAATATTTTTCATATACCTCAGGTACTCTTCCAAATACTATTAATATTTATTCATTCTGTATACTGTAGACCAACACTATGAGGTAGGTTCCAGTAACTGGTAAGTCAGAAGGATTAGAACTCAAATGACTTGACTTAAGAATTATAAACCAAGGGATGCTTGGGTGGCTCAGTAGGTTAAGCGTCTGTCTTCGGCTCAGGTCATGATCCCAGGGTCCTGGGACAGAGTCCCACATTGGGCTCCTTGCTCAGCAGGGAGCCTGCTTCTCTCTCTGCCTGCCACTCCTCCTGATTGTGCTCTCTCTCTCTGACAAATAAATAAAATCTTAAAAAAAAAAATTGTAAACAAATACTAGACAAATGATTTGTAATACTGTAAACAAGTGTAATTCTGCAAAATTATAAATATGCGTATGTTTTCAATGATATATGATTAGGGGTGGTATATAGTACGGTTGTGTTGGTCACTGTCTATAAGTTCACAATTTTCTTCCAAAAGATACCATTTTGTGTATCTTACTGCAACAATGAATACTAGGCAATACATTGTATCAAATAATAATTCAATAAATACTATCAACAGGATTTTGTGTTTCAAACACTGAATGAAGAATTGTGATAGTTTTGCCTGTTTTTTATTATAAATATTTCTGTTTAAAGGAAGCATGCAGAGAGCATGGATGGCTCAGTCAGTTGAGCATCCGACTGTTGATTTCGGGTGGTGAGATTGAGGCCTGCATAGGGCTCTGCACTCAGCAGGGCATCCGCTTCTCTCTTCTTCTCCCTCTCCTTCTACCCCTCCCCCACTTGCGTGCTCTCTCTGTGTAAAGTAAATAAATTGTAAAAATAAATAAATAAATTTTATTTTTTTTGCACATTGAAGAATAACAACTTTCTTATGAATATCATTAATAGCAAACATAAGTGGATTGTAAATCATTCCTCTGTGTAAACCAGCAATAGTATAGAAAAAAATACAATACACAGAACTCAAAATATAGAGTAATTGAATATAACAAGACTACATAATACAATCCTGATAATTATATTTTAATTCTCTAATCTTTCTTGTGAATTAGTCAATGAAAGTAGCAACAGAAGTTTACGTTCATCTTACCACTCTAATTTAATATTTTTCATCTATGTGATGTTGGCAAGTTACAACCTCTTGGGAGCTTATTTTACTCTGAATAAAATAAGAGGTTTGATTAGGTGACCAGTAAAATATTTTTAACTCTAAAATGTTAAGATTAAATAATATACCATATGTAGCCCTCTAATTTTACCTGTTATTTATAATCAAAACCCTAATTGCCTATTAGTTGATTATCTGAATGGCAAAAGAAAGTGAAATTTTATTTTAAAAATCATCTTAACAATCATATCTATCTGTAAATGAAAATGTAAATATAAATAAATATAAATGTACATAGTTAAGAAAAGTAAAATCAACTTTACATAATGTTAGTTAGCTGCTAAGATGTAAATACAAATCTTAAAATACTAATATGTATTATTATTTTGGTAGGTAGCCAAAATTAAGAACTACTACTTTGTCTGAGAACTGATTTTTTTAATAGAAATTTTCAGATACTCAAAGAATTTAGACTGATTTATAAGACTGTATAGAGTAGGGGCGCCTGGGTGGCTCAGTCGGTTAAGCGACTGCCTTCGGCTTGGGTCATGATCTCAGGGTCCTGGGATCGAGCCCCACATCAGGCTCCCTGCTCCACAGGAAGCCTGCTTCTCCCTCTCCCACTCCGCCTGCTTCTCCCTCTCCTACTCCCCCTGCTTGTGTTCCCTCTCTCGCTGTGTCTCTCTCTGTCATGTAAATAAATAAAATCTTTTAAAAAAAAAAAGAAGACTGTACAGAGTAACAATCATTTATTTTTATATATTGTACATATTCCTCAAAAAGCTAATTATTCAATGCCATATTTAACTCTTTTCAATTTTTTTAGGCATTTTTTTTTTTATTTCTCCAATTTAAGCACTTGACTTTGGCTAATTTCTTATTTACTTAAACATACTTGCGCTATTACTTCAAGAATAAAGTAAGATATTCCCCATTGAGGATGATATTAGCTGTGGGTCTTTCGTATATGGCCTTTATGATTTTATGCCATTTTCCCCTATCCCCACTTTGCTGAGGGCTTTTTATCAAGAATGGATGCTGTAGTTTGTCAAATGCATTTTCTGCATCTCTTGAGAGGATCATATGGTTCTTATCCTTTCTTTTATTGTTGGGGTGTATTATGCTGATTCATTTGTGAATACTGAATGACCCTTGCAGCCCAGGAATAACTGAGAGTTTTTCCTCTATGGTCAGGAACAAGACAGGGATGTCCACTCTCACCATTATTATTTAACACAGTACTGGAAGTCCAAGACTCAGCAATCAGACAAAAAAAGAAAGAAAAAAAAGCATCCAAACCATCAAGGAAAAAGCCAAACTTTCATTCTTTGCAGATGACATGATAGTCTATATATAGAAAACTGAAAACCTCTACCAAAAAAAAATGGTTAGAACTAATACATGAATTCAGTAAAGTTGGAGGATACAAAACCAATGTACAGAAATCTGTGGCATTTCTATACACTAATAATGAAGCAGCAGAAAGAGAAATCAAAGAATATATCCCATTTACAATTGCACCAAAAACCATAAGATACATAGAAATAAACCTTACCAAAGAGGTAAAAGATCTGTACTCTGAAAGCTACAGCACACTTATGAAAGAAATTGAGGAGGACACAAAGACATAGAAAAACATTCCATGGTCATGGATTGGAAGAAAAAATATTGTTAAAATGTCTCTACTACCCAAAGCGATCTACACATTTAATGCAATCCCTATCAAAATATCACCAGCATTTTTAACACAGCTAGAACAAATAATCCTAAAATTTATATGGAAACACAAAAGACCCCAAATAGCCAAAGCAATCTTGAAAAAGAAAACCAAAGCTGCAGGCATCACAATTCTGGATTTCAAGCTATATAACAAAGCTATAGTCATCAAGACAGTATGGTACTGGCACAAAAACAGACATAGTACAATGGAACAGAATAGAGAACCCAGAAATGGACCCACAACTATATGGTCAACTATTTTTCAACAAAGCAGGAAAGAATATCTAATGGAAAAAGGACAGTCTCTTCAGCAAATGGTGTTGGGTAAACTTGACAGCAACATGCAGAAAAATGAAACTGGACCACTTTCTTATGCCATACACAAAAATAAATTCAAAATGGATGAAAGACCTAAATGTGGGACAGGAAACCATCAAAATCCTAGAGAAGAACACAGGCAGCAACCTCTTTGGCCTCAGCCATAGCAAATTCTTACTCGATACGTCTCCTGAGGCAAGAGAAACAAAAGCAAAAATGAACTATTGGGATTTCATCAAGTTTAAAAACTTCTGCACAGTGAAGGAAATGGTCAACAAGACCAAAAAGCTACCTATGAAATGGGAGAAGATAATTGCAAATGACATATCTGATAAAGGGTTAGTATCCAAAATCTATAAAAAAAACTTCTCAAACTCAACATCCAAAAACAAATAATCCAGTTAAGAAATGGGCAGAAGACATGAATAGACATTTTTTCTAAGAAGATATACAGATGGCTAACAGACATATGAGAAGATACTCAACATCACTCATCATCAGGGGAAGCACAAATCAAAACCACAATGAGATACAACCTCACACTTGTCAGAATAGCTAAAATTAAAAACACAGGAAACAACAGATGTTGGGGAAGATGTGGAGAAAGGGGTACCCACTTACACTCTTGGTGAGAATGCAAACTGGTACAGCCACTCTGGAAAACAGTATGGAGGTTCCTCAAAAAGTTAAAAATAGAACTACCTACTATCCAACAATTGCACTTCTAGGTATTTACCAAAGGATACTAGGTATTTACCAAAGGATACTGATCTGAAGGGGCACATGCACCTTGATGTTTATAGCAGCATTATCAACAACAGTCAAATTATAGAAAGAGCCCAAATGTCCATTGCCTGATTAATTGATAAAGAAGAGGTGGTATGTATGTACAATGGAGTATTAATCACCCAGGTCCTTGGTGTATATACACCTTCTCCTAGTTATTCAGTTATACACTAAATAGGTATTGCCATGAAGGTACTTTGCAGATATAATTACGGTCCCAAATCAGGTGACCTTAAAAAGAGCTCATCAGGTGATCCTGGCCAAATCACATGAATCCTTTAAAAACAGAGTTTTCTCCAGCTAGTTGCAGAAAATAAAATTATAGTGATGTATTCTTACAAAACTAGAAAAAAAATAATCATTGTGTCCTTCATATGTCCTTCATGCGTCCTGCTACAAAGAACTATTGGTAGCCTTGAGGAGCTGAGAGCAGTCCCTTACCAACAGGTAGAAGGAAAATAGGAACTCAACCTTGCAACTGCAAAAAACTGAATTCTGCCAACAAGTGACTTGAAAAAGAAACCCCAAACTCAAACTCAGCCCCAGCCAACACCTTTATTTTAGCCTACTGAGACCAACCAGAAAATAAAGCAATGACATGATTGGACTTCCAACATACATTATTCCGACCTGTCTCACATTTAGGTCTTTCATCCATTTTGAATTTATTTTTGAGTATGGCATAAGAAAGTGGTCCAGTTTTATTTTTCTGCATATTGCTGTCCAGTTTTTGAGGTACTTTTTAACTTTTAAAAATAATTCACATATCATACAATTCACCCATTGAAAGTGTTTGTTAGTGCAATCAGAGAGTTATAGAACAATTACCACAATCAATTTTAAAGAATTTGTATTGCCTAAAAAGAAATTCCATAACAATTATCAGTTATTCCCCATTCTTCCCAGTCCAATCAGCCCTAGATGATCACTGTCTAATTTCTGTTTCTAAAGACACATCTATTCTTATATAGTACAGTATGACAAGGTCCTTTGTGACTGGCTTCTTTCATTTAGTATAATGTTTCAGGGTTCACCTATACGATGGCATTTATAAGAATTCTATTTTTATTGCCAAATAATGTTCCATTTTATGTATATACTATGTTTTATTGATGCATTCATCAGTTGATGGACATTTGGTTTGCTTATACTTCTTGGATATTGTGAATAATTCTGCTATAAGCATTTGTATACAAGTTTTTGTGTGCATACGTGTTTTCTAATTTCTTGGGTATATATCTAAGAGTAGAAATGCTGGGTTATATGGTCACTGTATGTTTAACATTTCACAGAACTGCCAAAATGTTTTCGAGTGTGGCCACACAAGTTTGCATTCCCACCAGCAATGTATGAATGTTCCTATTTTTCCACATTCTCACCAATATTTGTCATTTTTTTTTCTTTTGGTATAGCCATTCTAGTAGATGTGAAGTGGTATCATTGTTTTAACCTCAGCTTCCCTGATGATTAACGATGTTGAGCATTTTTCATGTAATTCATGAAATATATACATTCTTTGGAGAATTGTGTATCCTTAACTTGATCATGTGTCTCTGATTAGCACATTTAAAGAGTTCCTTATGTATTTCAGATATAAGTCCCTTATTAAATATACAACATGCAAATTTGCTCTCCCATTTATATATTCTCATTTCACTCTATGGTGTGCTTTGGAGAACAATTTTTCACCTTGATGAAGACCATTTTATATACTTTCCTCTCTCTCTCTCTCATCACTTGTGTTTTTAGTGTCACATCTAAAAGATTTTTGTCTAATTCAAGGGGACAACAGTAAATTCCTAAGTTTCTTTTAAGAGTTTACATTTTTGGCTTTTATATTTAGGTCTATTATCTATTTAGAGTTATTCTGTTATGGTGTAAAGGAAGGGGTTGAACTTCATGTTTTCCATGTAGATATCCAGTTATCCCAGCCCCATTTGTTAAAGACTATTTTCCCTCCATTGAATTGGCTTGGAACCACTGTTGAAAATCAATTTACCCTAACTATGAGGATTTATTTCAGTTCTATTTTATTCCCTTGATCTATATATTTATGGCAGTACCCCACTATTTTGATTACTGTAATTTTGTAATAAGTTTTGAAATAAAGAACTATGAATTAGAAATTGGTTCTTTTTCAACGCTGTTTTTTCCCCCCCCTCTATTTTGGATTCTTTATATTTCCATATGAATGTTAGAATAAGCTTGTCAAATTTTGCAAGAAGCCGGCTAAGATTCTGATAGGGATTGCACCAAACTGGCAGATCAATTTAGCTATATAGCATAAGTTTTGGTACACTGTTTTTATTTTCATTCATCTAGAAGTATTTTCTATACTTAGTTGATACTTCTCCTTTGGTGCATTTGGTTATCTGGAAATATGATGTTTAATTTGAACATATTTCTAAATTTTCAAAATTTCCTTCTGTTACTAATTTCTAATTTATTTCAATTGTGGTTGGAGAACAATCCTTGCATAATTCAACTCTTCTCAGATTGTAAAGAAATATTTTATGACCCAGCATATTTATCTGTCCTGGAATTTGTTCCATGTGTGGCAGAGGATCATGTGTATTCCACTTTTGTTGGGTGGAGTCTTCTACAGATATCTGTTAATTCTAGTTAGTATACAGTATTTTTCAAGTATTCCCTCTTTCTCACCCTCTCCCAATATCTTTCCAAAATATTTAGGTAGTTAAGGGCATGGCCCATCAATAAGTTTCACTGGTGAAAATTCAAAATTCCTAGTTTAAAAAAAATTCTGAGTTTATAATATTTATATTATTTGGGCTAATGAATTTCAAAGCTGTTTATTATGCACACATATTTTTATGTTCATGTAGAAGAAAATAGATAAAACACTAATGTAGCCATAAAGGTTAACATTTCTTTACAAATAATAGAATTTGCATTGCATTTCTAATTAAGAATGACTACTGTATACTTTAAAGTATTTTCTAAATTAATTCTGTCAGATACACTTACAAAAATACATTAGAAGAGATTCATAGCAAAGTATATCACTTGTGATGAATTATAGTTTTGTATATATGTACTAAATACAATTTCTAAATGCTAAAATATATGGTATATATAGCTGTTTTATTAAAATTGTTACAAATATTAATGTACTATATTAAAAATTTTAGGATAATGTACTATAAACACAATCATATAACCATATACCTATAACTATCCATTAATGCAATCCCCACTAAATTGCCTAAAGCTAAAGGCAAACTAAATAATTCTTTACAAAAAATTTTAATTTTCACTATATTAGCACTATACTAGCATAATATGCTAGTATAATATATGCACTGCAGTACAATATTTTCACTTATACATAAAGATCAAAGAAAGGATATATTGAGAGAAACTGACAAAATATTTCAAAGCATTTTCTTCAGTTGATTATTCTTTGATTTTTTTTTTAATTTTAATATTGGATATTGTTCTAATTTGCATGTAGGGAGCTGTAACTGATTAACATTTCCAGAATGACAGCTAAGAGAAAATAAATGAACTAAAACAAATTAATTTTAAATCAGAGAACTACAGATTCAAAGAGGTCTATAGATAATAATTCTGCAGAAGAAAAAAACCTTGCTAGGTGAGCAAATATTGACAGATCCCTTCTCTTCTAGAGGGATGTGCTAACCGTGTGCCCAGGTGAGAGGATATTGAGACTGCCACAGGCAGAGGTATTCTGCTGGAATTAATGAACAGTAGAGATTTTTAGGGGTAAAATGGGCTAATACACAGATTGAATTCTGTTAGAAACATAAACAGAGAACTAGTTTTCCATGTCCATAAGTCTTCCTCATAAAACTTTTGGGTGGTGTTTATACAAGAAGCAAGAGATAGATCTAGAATGTTTTTCAGTAATTAGAGACTTAGCTCTTTCTAGAGGGAGAAGACCATAATAAACACAAAATTGTTCACACTCTCAAGACTTTTTTTTTTTAGCTTCACTGAAGTATAATTGACAAATAAAAATGTAAGATATTTTAAGTATATAACATAATGATTTAATATATATTTAGTATACATTGTGAAAGGACTCCCCCATCAAGTTAATTAACACATCCATCATGTCACATATTTACCTTTTTTCCCTTGTGATGAAGACATTTAAGTTCTACTCTCTTAGCAAATTTCAATTATACAATATACTCTACTGTATTTTATTGTATTGATAATCAATAGTGTATATTATCAACTACAGTCATTTATACATCAGATCCTTAGAACTTATTCATATTATAACTAAACGTTTATATCCTTTTACTAACCTCTTCCTATTTCCCCTACTCATCAGCCCCTGGCAACTTCTCTACCCTGTTTCTAGAAGTTGGATTCTTTTTTTGTTTGTTTTTAGGTTCCACATATAAGTGATATCAGGTGGTATTTTTCTTTTTCTGTCCGGCTTATTTCACTTAGCATAATGCCCAGGCCTGTTGTCACAAATGACAGGATTTTCTTTCTTTTTAAGGCTGAATAATATTCAATCATGTGTGTATGTGTATACCTCGTATTTTTTTATCCATTTACCTATTCATCTATCCATGGGTACGCAGACTTTTTAAATTATAATAACTTTATATGCATAACATTAAATTTACCATGTCAACCATTTTTAATTGAACAGTTCAGCAGTGTTAAATATATTCATATTGTTGTGCAACTGATCTCTAGGACATTTTCATGTTGCAAAACTAGAACTCTATCCTCAAGACTTTTGAAACCAGTGATCAACTGAAAGTAACTAAGTTTGCAAACAACATAGTCCTAGTCAGCTCAAGTCCTCATTGAATCAAAGTAATCAAGCCCCTGGCATAGCTGTCTGACAGACTAAAGTGTGTGCAGTCTCTGGGGTAAATAATATTTACTCCACTTTAGACAGCACTTTAAAATACAACATCTGCTAGAAAATGAAAATAAAAATAAAAAATTAGAAGACCTAAGAAGGAAGAATAAAATGTGATTCTTTAATAAAGAGCATTAATAATTAGAGGGAGACTTATTCATCAGTTGGAAATACCAGACCAAAGGTTTAAAATGATTGATGATTATTATGTTAAAGGATCTAGAGGAAAAGATGAAAACTGGATTAAAAGATGAACTTAGACAGAAAAATTATCTCTAACAACAACAACAAAAATATCTGAAATAAAGATTTCAATGCATGTCGTTATACCAGGCTAGATATAAAAGAAGGAATCAGTGACCTCAAAGAAAAGTACATAGAAATTATTCAAACTAATGAACAAAGGGATAAAAAAGTATGGAAAAAAATAAAATATCAGATACATATTGGACAATATCTAACAACTGACAATATGTATAACTGGAATCTCAGAAGGAAACAAGAGAAATAATAGAGAAGAAATATTTAAAAACTTAATGGCAAAGAACTTCAAAAATAACAAAATCACAATCCATAGATTCAAGAAGCTCTATAATTCTAGACAACATAAAAAAAATGAAAACCATACTTAGGCACCAATATTCAAACTACTGAAAACCAAAGATGCAGAGAATATCAAAATGCAGCCAGAGAAGGGAAAGTAAAAAAGATGCATTCAACAATGCTATATACATATATACATATGTATAGTTTTCTCAGTGTTCCTTTAAAACACCATAGCCTCCTGACTAACAGAAATGTATATAATATACAGATGGATAACATTGCTTTTACATGCCTTAGAAGCATTTTACTCTTCATATAACATAAGATTTAGATCTGTTACCATTTTTCTAGCCAAGTGCCCTGATCTGAGAGGATCAAAAGGTTAGAGCATAGATTAGGTCCTTAGGTTGAGCCTCAAGTTATCAGGAAGACTAGAGGGTGATATGCCTTAGATATTTACATTGTAGGAAATGTGAAATCCAGACCTTGAAATCTCCTCTAAGTCATAAATGTCAGAGATTCACAGAGTTTATCTGGCCCTTAGAAAAATATACTTATATCTTAAAATGATAGCTGGGACCTAGGATCCTTTTCACCTTATATCTAAGGAGTAAAAATTGTCTATTTCTTTCAGTATGTATATGATGCATATGTATATGTATATGATGTATTCATTCACATATATATGTACAAATGTGTGTATGTACATATAACTTGTTTATATTTATATACTTTATTTATTTACTTATTTTCCAGAAAGGAATGAGCTTTCTCTTTACTGCATAAAAATGGAGAAAATCCATTACCCTCCTTCCCTTCCCTATGAAGATCATAGACTTCTCTTGCAAGGTTTTGTTTTGTTTTCCATCTAGCTTTCATTTTATTTCACCCTAGATAAGGTCTGTGGCAATGCAGAGCCAACATACTCATTATTTACTGTAATTAATAAGAAATTATTGCCTAATCCAGAATACTTCATCTGCACATTCAGGATAAAATGAATAACCATAATAATTAAAAACTCAACCCTGGGGCACCAGTTGGCCATGCTTCTGAAAGGACACAATAAAACTAGTGCTTCTACTGTTGGAAAAACTGCACACTACATCCAGCTGTTATTACAGAAGGAACTGCCAGGGTGAAGAAGTGTCATTAGAGTAATGTTCACAGGAAGAGAAACAGACAAGAAGACCACATGAATGTCCCAGGAATGATCAAGTTCCTTCTTCCTCCTCCTAACTTATAGTCTCCTTCTAGTGCCATCTATTTTCAGAGTATAATACAGCCAGCTGGAATAGCAGACATATGCTTCTCATAGTTCTAGGCCCAGTATCAAAAAGTATAGTAGAGAAAGGCAGATTTGTAGGTCAGAGATAACAACTAACATGACAGAATGTTTCTAAGAAAGGGGAGGGGATATCCCATCAATTTATACCATCTGATACTCCTGCGACTTTTTTTTTCTTTTTGAGATAACATCACTTTAATCTGAAGTGAACAGAAAAATTTTCCAGTTTTCTTAATGGTTGTTCAGATTATATTTTAAATGTTTAGAAAGGAAAACAGATTTGTTCTCTTTAAAATTTATGTTAAAAAAAGGTATACAGATTGTTGCATACAAAAGCATTATTCTCTTAAACTATGTCCTAAGAGCAAAAGGTAAATGAAATAGCAATAAAGCACAGATGCAAACTATTTGTTGATTTGACAAGAAGAGCAAAGTTTCATCAAAATATCTTCCAACTCTAAAGAATTTTGTTCAGCTAGATGGGAAAGGCGAATGGGGAGAGGGGGATGGTTGACAGAGATACCCAAATAAAGAAGTGTTTTCTGATGTTTGTCAGGATTTGTGCAGTGGTACAAATATAGACCTACACATTCATAGTGTGAGAAAATGCCATCACAATTCCTTCTAGCACAGAAACGGATTTTGTTTAGTAAATATATTTATAACTGCCTTGTGGGGAAAGGTGAAACTCTTGAGGGAATCATTAGGGAGCAAGTCTATGAAAGAACTAGCTAAAATTTTCTCCATGAGAAATAAGCAAAAGCTTGTGGACTAAGAGAAGGATAAGGGAATAGAATAGCAGCAACATGGCATGAGGCTAGAGCTAGAAACAAGAGAAAAAGGGCCAATATACACATATCCCAAGAGATAGGATATGTAAAAAACAAAACAAAACTAAACCCCCCCCCAAAAAAAAAAACAACTAAGCACATTTATGCCCAAATTTCAACCTGAATGTTTGAGTATGTTTTGTGGGCATTTAGCAGAAGGTATGTATATATACATGCCACATCTTTATTGATTCATCCATGGACACTTAGGTTGCTTCTATATCTTGGCCTTTGTAAATAGTACTGCAGTGAACATAGGGTTGTACATATCTCTTTGAACAGATGTTTTTATTTTCTTTGGGTAAATATCCAGAGGAAAATTGCTGGATCCTAGGGGTGCCTGGGTGGCTCAGTCATTAAGCGTCTGCCTTTGGCTCAGGTCATGATCCCAGCGTCCTGGGATAGAGCCCCACATGGGGCTCCCTGCTTGGAGGGAAGCCTGCTTCTCCCTCTCCTACTCCCCTTGCTTGTGTTCCCTCTCTCTCTGTGTCTCTCTCTGTCAAATAAATAAAATCTTAAAAAAAAAAAACTTGCTGGATCTTATGGTAGTTCTCTTTTTAATTTCTTGATGAACCTCCATACAGTTTTCCAGAGTGGTTGCACCAAGTTTACATTCCCATCAACAGTGTACTAGGGTTCCCTTTTTTCCACATTGTCAGCAACACTTGTTAGTTTTTGTCTTTTTGATAACGACCACTCGAGACAGGTGTGAACGATACCTTACTGTGGTCCTAATTTGCATTTCCCTGGTAATTAGTGATGTTGACTATCTTCTCATGTATCTGTTGGCCATCTGTAAGTCTTCTTTGGAAAAATTTCTATCCAAGTTTTCTGCCTAACTTTAGTATTTTTTTTAATTAATTTATACAAGTTCTTTATATATTTTGGATGTTAACCTCTTATCAGATGCATGATTTGCAATTACCTTCTACCATTCAGAAGGTTTCCTTTTAATTTTGTTGATGGTGTCCTTCAGTGAGCAAAGCATTTTAGTTTGATGTAATCCCATTTGTTTATTTTAGATTTTGTGGTCCTTGCCTAAGGAGACTGGTGAGAAAAAAAAAAAAGTACTGCTAAGACCTAAGTCAAAGGCTGCCTATGTTTTCTTCTAAGAAGCATCTTTATTACAAGTCTTCTTAAACACTTCACTACATGCATTACAGAATCGGTATCACTCCATTAAGTGAAAAACACTGCGGAATGCACATTGCAAGTAGCTTTTTAGAAACATCTTTATTACAAGTTTTTTTAATTTTTTTTTTTTTAAATTCAGTTTCATAGAGCACTCCCCAAACTACCTGGATCCTGTTTCTTCAAATCTTTTTTTTTTTTTTAAGATTTTATTTATTTGACAGAGAGACAGCAAGAGAGGGAACACAAGCAGGGGGAGTGGGAGAGAGAGAAGCAGGCTTCCTGCTGAGCAGGAAGCCCGATGTGGGGCTCCATCCCAGGACCCTGGGATCATGACCTGAGCCAAAAGCAGACACTTAATGACTGAGCCACCCAGGCACCCCCTGTTTCTTCAAAACTAAATTAAAGCATAGTTATTAAGCTTAAAGATTTTTTTAAAATAATTGATTTATTAATATTTTAATATATTTAACTGACCAGGAGAAGTTTCCAGTTCTATATTAATTTTATCATCTACATGAGCTTTAATATTCTTCCACAAGCTATGGGCAACTATTTGGATTGATACTGTGAGGCCATAAAATGGTGCATGAAATCCTCAAGTGTCTGTAACTACTCATTTTTTTCCCAATTAACTATAAATATAAGAAATGTAAATGGGGAAAATATATTATAGGATAACCAAAATTGTATCTATAAATATCACTCTTTTTCTTTTTTTTTTTAAAGATTTTATTTATTTATTTGAGACAGAATGAGAGAGAGAGAGAGAGCACATGAGAGGGGGAAGGGTCAGAGGGAGAAGCAGGCTCCCCGCTGAGCAGGGAGCCCGATGCGGGACTCGATCCAGGGACTCCAGGATCATGACCTGAGCCGAAGGCAGTCGCTCAACCAACTGAGCCACCCAGGCGCCCAATATCACTCTTTTTCTTGAAACTAACTCCTGAACAAGCACATTACATTAAAAACTTTCAAAATTTTATTTTTTTTAATTTTTTTTTTTAAAGATTTTATTTATTTGAGACAGAGAGAATGAGAGACAGAGAGCATGAGAGGGAGGAGGGTCAGAGGGAGAAGCAGATTCCCTGCCGAGCAGAGAGCCCGATGCGGGACTCGATCCCGGGACTCCAGGATCATGACCTGAGCCGAAGGCAGTCGCTTAATCAACTGAGCCACCCAGGCGCCCTCAAAATTTCATTTTGATAAAGAATTTCTATTTAAGTAATCTCTACAATGAAGGTGGGACTCAAACTCACAATCCCAAGATCCAAGAGTCACATGCCCTACTGACTTAAGCTAATCAGGCACGCCAAAACTTTCAAAATTTTAAAATGAACAGAGTTGATAGTTAATTCAGGAGCTTCTCTTTTAGTTTTCATTTCAGCTAATGTATTAATATTCAATAGTAAAATTATAATTATTTTGATATTATTTAAATAAATACAACATTATCAAAACAGAAATACAACTAGCAATGACCTAAGAAAAAGAAATAAAGGGAAATATAGGCATTTTTAATTTATCAAAAATACTGTTAATGATATTAAAACACCAGGTTATCTGGAATTGCATACTCTATTGAATACATAAGACTCAAAGGAATAATGTATAAAAGACAAAGATGGACCTAAGCACATTCAAATTTCAGAATAGACACTGGTGACTTAGTCTGAATAGGAGCCATGGCAGGGGAAAGAATATAGGTGAACACATTTGAGTATCATTTAAGAGTCAAACTCTACCATATTTGGATAGGAGTGTTATAGAGGAGAGGGATAACTTTATAGAGGAAAAACCTGATCTTGAAGCAGGGAAGTGATGACAAATAGGAATCTACTAGAACAAACTGGGCCCTATGAAGACAAATCACTCATGTCTGTTTCTCAACATTACCATCCTTGACAATGCAGATGACACAAAAGAAGATGGTATTCTTTGCCATGAAACTGTATATACACCCACTAACGGTTCAGTGAAACTGAAGAAAAAAATCTGGCAGAGGCTGGAAAACCTGTGGGGCTCAGCTGCTGTTCTACACCAACAATGTAAACTAGCAGATTAGTGACAACGTGCACAAGTTGCAGTGATGCCTGGCACACTATAACAACATTCACAGCATAGTGGCTGCTGTTTAACTGCTTTATTCCAAATCTCATGAAAATTTCTCTTGGGGACAAAATCTAATTAAAAATTATACAAGGAAAGTGCCTTTTGAAAACGTTTCAGCTTAGCTATGTTGACACAATATAAAACCACTACAAGCTTTCTGACTTTGAGATCAGAAAGTATTGGAAGTACTTGCAGCAGATAGGAACGATGTATGAGATAGCTGGAAAATCTCAACTAGACAATCACAGTGCAAACCCCTAATGTTTTGTAGTAAGACCACAACTTCCTTTGCTAACAATCATTCTCTGTTTGAAAAGCAGTCTTTGGCTTGCTACTAGACCTGGTAGTTGTTGAATGTCTGACTGTGGAACATCATATGACCAAATCACTCATCATAAGTTGATCCAGTAAATAAAATCAGACCTGTGCAACAACATTCCATTGTGAATGGAAATTGTATATCTGAGATGGAGTCTAAGCAGGGCCTGAAGCAAAAGTAAATAAAAAATACAATTGTCTCAGATACCTATTGTGTTTGCTCCTATTGCTTTGTTACCCACACTTCAACCAACACTGATGACTACATGGAGAATTCCCTTTGACCAATTAGTATAAGAAAGCGTGGTTTATACCTGAAGCATATCACATCAGCATAGTTCAGGAATGGCTATGAAAGACAGTAGTCATAAAGGAAAGATTTTGGGTCCTCACATCTAGTTTCCTACTTCATGTGGAAGGAGAGGTAGTTCTAAGGAATGAATCTACAGTAATTTATGAAAAAGCGGCTAAGGGAGTTTTTTGATAGGGCTTTGAAAGAACAAAATTGGAAAACTGCTGATAGGTAAACTGTGGGAGAACTATTTATACAGATCTTTCAGAGTGGCCAAAAAAAGATGTTCATGTGCCATGTAAAGGCCCACCAAAGGGCTATTCAAAAGAAATAGGCTTTCAATAATCAGGTGGAAAAGATTACTTTTCCTGTGGATCTCAATCAGTCTCTTTCTCCAGCCATCCTGCTGTTTGCTCAATGGGCTTATTTACATGATCTCTGTGGTAGAAGGAATGGAGACTGTGCATTGGCTCTATAACATGCATTTCCCTTAATTAAGGCTAATCTGGCCACCTGCTGCTACTGCTAGATGTTAATTGGCAATGGTAGAGGCCAATATCTAGCCAGTCTCTGATGAAAGGTTTATTATTAGACCCCGTTCATCATGGAGAAGGCTGTGATTTATCCTATGAAAAGAGATGCATATTCCAGATAAAGATTACTGTCTATGTTCAAAAAGCTTTTGCGAGACTTTCATTCATAGAATTTAAAATTCCTTTTTGTATTTCCTGGCTTCACACATTACATCAACTCTGACTACAAACTGAATTTATGATTAAGGAAATACAAGAATTCATTAACACCTACAGAATTCACTGTGGTGGCTTACTATTATTGTAAAATGCTTTGTTAAGGGATTAATTGAAGTGCCAGTTAGGAATCAATATCCTGCAATTCTTTGGTGGGTCCTATTGAATCTGATATATACCATAAATCAGCTGCCAATATATGTTCCTTTTTGTGTTTTACACAGTGTACACTGGTGCAGCAAACAAGGCTTCAGTTCAGGGTAGATCATTTCACAATCATACCTGATTATAATATGGTAGATTAATTACCAAAAATTCCTCACATCCATGTATGTGTGTGTATATATATATATATGCTTGCCATGTGGCCCTCCACTTATCCCATCCAGAAGTAAAGTCTCCTCTGACCCTTAAATCTGGCCTGACCCTGTGTATCAACTATGTACTCAGCATTTATCTATAGTCTACTAGAACTTCTTCAGTGCACCCATATACTTAATATATGTATGCTTAAATAGGAAGACATTCATGTTAATAAAATTATCTGTGTGATTTGATAGATGCCTATATTTTGTAAACCTCAAATAACTTGGACTTGAACCTATACAGAGAAAAGAAGAAATGTATAGATGAGATGTCAGTCTGGGGACTATTCCAGGATTAGTTTAGAGGCGAAGTTGAACAATGCAGATCATATAACACAGGAAAGACAAACTATAAAGACATTTTGAAATGTCAGAATAAAAGGAAAAATTTTCTGTGAAGGTTAGCAAAAAAAACAAAAAACAAAACCAAAAACAAAACAAAACAAAAAACCACACCAAAAAACCACACACACACACACACACAAAACGGTGTCCAATAGAACTTTAAGCTATCAACTTATATAGCTATATGCCAGTACATACAATGTTATCTGTTGTATCTATTATAGGCCAAAAACATACAGTGATGAGCAGAATTTGAGAGAGGTGATAATGAGCAGGAAATGAGAAAATGTGCTTGCCTGTGAACATGCCAGTGTTGAAGTGATTGTAAGAAATGGCAGGGTGACAGGTGAAAATGTGGGTCTAATGCTCAGGAAGAAGAAAGCACTGAAAATACACATTTGGGAGTTATAAGCCTACTGAATGTAGTAAAAGAACTGAAGAGACTGTAATCTCCAAACAGAGTACAAATTTAGAGAAAAACTGACCATGACTCCACTACTTTAAGTATAGATTAAGGAAAAACAGGCAATGAAAATGGCACAGAACAAGTGACTCTGATGTGGAAGAAAAATAAAGAGAATCCAAGGCAAGAGAGAGATGTCTTATTTGTTGGTTTTTGTTGTTGTTAAGATTTTAGGAGGATAGTAGCTGGAGACATAATAAAAGACTCACAAGTCTTTATTTCTAGTTCTGCTTTTCCAAATGGGTGATAAGCAATATAATAACATATAAGAACATCTTAGCAGCACACCATTCATTGCTAATGACTTTAGAATTTAGTTTTAATAAAGTAAATTCATATTTTAGATACATGAATACAAATCTGGCTCAAACCACCCTGATTTAAATTTAGCTACCCCTATATATATATGGGCTGTACTTTAAATCTCCACAATAATGACTGTACTTTAAATCTCCACAATAATGAGCATTAAGAGAAATTTAATGAGTAGCAAATCATACAATAAGATTTTAAAACAGATAAATCATTTAAGTATTCTTGAAATGATTTTTCCTCCTCTTCAAAAATTAAAATTAATTTTAACAATTCTGTGTCCAAATGTATTTCTTTTCCTTCATTTCTATTACGTGCTATTGTGCATGAACATTTATCATTACTAACAAAATGAAGTGCATTGCTTTCTTTGAAAGCAGAAGAGTGAGCTATGTACCAGGACCTTGCTGAGTCCTTGGAAGCCTGGGATATCACCTAGTTTTTCAAGACTACCTGTCTCCTGTGCCTTGGGGAAGATTGCTGTCTCTTCTCTTGGAAGACCTGGTAGCATATTAAATTATATGCAAATCAAAGCTCCAATCTTTCTATTAAAGTGACTTAATATTACTATTCAGCTTACCATGATTGTTGCATTTGCAACATGCTATCAATTGCTTTTAATAATTAACCAAAAAGCGGAGAGTTAAGCATTTAGTCAGCATGTTCATTCTAATCCTTTTGAATTCAAAAAAATTACTGCCTTGATAACCTTTCCAAAACTGTTACAATAACATTTATAGGTAAATAAGAGTGAAATGAATTCTAACTCTTTGAAAAGTCTTATTCAAAATGCAGTTTAGCTCAGAATTTATATTCAAGGCAAACTATCATCACTGAGACACTTAAATTTTGTTTGTTTTCTGGGAGAAAAGAAGTTCTATGTTTTAAGGTATTATTCTTGTTATCAAACTTCAGAATTAAATTAGGAAAATGTGTACATTGCATTGATTCTACAAAAGGGATACATGGTTGTATTGCTTCAAAAGGTAGTATGATATGACACCATAATTCAAAGTAAAATAAATTTGATTGCTGTCTGGTATCTGTACTGATAAGCATATATGCAAATTTTAAAAAATCTCCTCACAGTTTCATTCCAGTATTAACTACCATTTTCTCAGAGTAGTTTTACAAATTCTAGTTAGAGTATTGCAGATAGCAAAGGAGCTTTTGAGAAATAACTCTCCCAGCTGAATGCATTTATATAATGTGTAAAATAAGTGCTGTTTAACCTACTTTCCTAACATGAAAGTTCTGCAATTGGAATTGAGCTTAAAGAAGAAGAGAAGACAGGGGTGCCTGGGTAGCTCAGTAGGTTAAACATCAGACCCAATTTCGGCTCATCACAGGATTGTGAGATCAAGCCCCTGTTGGGCTCTGTGCTCAGCATGGAGTCTGCTTGAGATTCTCTCTCTCTCCCTCTCTCTCCGCCCCTCCCCCTGATTGTGTGTGCACTCCTTCTTGCTCTCTCTTTTTCTCAATAAATAAATAAATAAAAATACATAGTAAAAAAGAGAAAGGACATAATCATTTTTCCATTATTAAGATCAACTTAAATCCTTTACTGTCCAAGAACACCTGTATGAATTTGTGTTCCTTGATGTGCTGGTCTGAAAATCCTCAACAGCTTTAAGGAAAGTACACTGATCTTACAATCCTCAGTGACTTTTGTATGGAAATCATTTGGATGTGAAAAACACGTTACTGTTTCCCCCTCAGTTACATATTTGGAATAAATATCAAGAGTTGGTGCTATGCTAATAATCAGTTCTAAGATATTAGAGAGTTTGCCACTATAAATCAGTATACCATGCACTAACATCTTATATGAAAACAAACATATCTGCATGGTTTCTACTTTATTATGTACCCATAATAAACAAGGGACATAATATAAATTTTTTCCTTCTCTGTACTGCATCACTCTATTTCTACTTTTATGACAGCATTCCTATTCTGCTATCCATGGTAATTATCTGACTATGTTCCTCTTTCCCAATATATTTAACCTTTGGAAGTGTAGCGACTAAGTTTGATCCACCCATTACATATATTCTAAGTTCCTAACAATTTGTCATATTTTAGTTATTCACCTATGGCTTGTTGAATTGAAATACCCTATGACAGATACGTGGCATAACTGCAAGTATATAATTTGATTTATATTTAAATTATATAGTTAATAGATATATTTATATGTCTTAGTGACATAAAATATTATATTGCCTTCAAAGTTTGGAGAATATATATATTTTATATATAAAATGAATTAATATGTATTTATAGCACAATAATATAAAATGTTACATTACCTTCAAATTCTGGAGAAGTGATGTTTTTTAAAAGTGGATAAAAAACACAATAATAAAATCTGTATTTTTAAAATAGTGTTAGCTGGGGTGCCTGGGTGGCTCAGTCGTTGGGCATTTGCCTTCAGCACAGGTCATGATCCCAGGGCCCTGGGATCGAGTCTCACATTGGGCTCCCTGCTCTGGAAGAAGCCTGCTTCTCCCTCTCCCACTCCCCCCTGCTTGTGTTCCCTCTCTCACTGTGTCTCTCTGTCAAATAAATAAATAAAATCTTTAAAAAAAATAAAAATAAAAAAATAAAAGTGTTAGCTAATGATAATTATTTGCATAAACATATTTTCCAAGTAATAGTTTCCAACTTTATGGCCTCTAAAGTTAGCAAACAGCTATTTCATTATAAAAATACTCTCAATTCAGCTACACTAATTGTTTAGTATTTAAAAAACATCTACTACATTCAGCACTCAAATTCATATGAAACCATAAATCCATGTTCTATAAGGAATGGCTTCAAGTAAATTAGATTTTATTATAGAATGAATTCACTGAATGTTAACTCTTCCATTTTCTCCTCTTTTTATTATTATTTTTAATCCCTACCCTTTACATTATCATAAGTCCACTTATCTGTAGTAAAGTAGAGAGAAATTAAGTGAAAGAATCCTCTATAGTAATAAAGCTATGGCACTAGCAAGAAGGAAATTTGACTTTTGGGGAAGTCCGTTTGTTTTTAATTCAGCCACAACTATAGAAAAAGACAGAAATTATTGTCATGGGAACTAACAGGTAGCAATACTCAAGAAAGTACACTTTATTCCCTAGAGATTTTTAAACAGCTATTACAATTTTCATATTATAGCATGTTCCCCCATTATATGCTCTAGTATATTATCTCACATATTTGAAGTTCTTAGTCATCTACAGAGTTAACCTATATAACTGTAGAGGCAAGACAAGATGGCAGAGGAGTAGAAGACCTTAGTTTTGCCAGGCCCCAGGAATTCAGCTACATAGCTATCACATCATTCTGAACACCTGCAAACTCAAACGGAGATCTAAGAGAAGAATAGCTGCAACTTTACAAATAGAAAAGTGACCACTTTCTACAAGGTCTCTTTTGATTTGTTTAGTGTATATTTCTCTGGGGTTGTTGTTTCCATTTGGGTATTTTTTACTCTCATTTAACTAGTCTTCTCTGGACAGAGTGACAAGACAGAATAACTCACCTGAAAAAAAAGAGAAAAAGAGGCAATACTGACTGCCAGGGACCTACTCAGAATCGATGTAAGTAAGATGTTGGAACTAGAGTTCAGAACAACGATTATAAAGATACTAGCTGGGCTTGAAAAAAGCCCAGAAGACACTAGAGAATCCCTTTCTGGGGAAATAAAAGAACTAAAATCTAATCAAGTTGAAAGCAAAAAAGGCTATTAATGAGATCCAATAAAAAATGGAGGCTCTAACTGCAAGAATAAATGAGGAAGAAGAGAGAATTAGTGATGTAGAAGACAAAATGGTGGAGAAGAAAGAAGCTGAGAAAAAGAGAGATAAACAACTATATCATGAGGGGAGAATTCCAGAGATAAGTGATACCATAAGGAGAATGAACATTAGAATAATTGGGATCCAGAAGAAGAGGAAGGGGGGGGCGGCACAAGGTATATTGAGGAAAAGTATAGCAGAGAACTTCCCTAATCTGGGTAAAACAGGCATCCACATCCATGAGGCACAGAGAACCTCCCTCAAAATCAATAATAGGTCAATAGGTCAAACCCCTGACATATAAGAGTGATATTTGCAAATCTCAGAGAGAAAGAAAATCCTGAAAGTAGCTTGGTTCATACTCTACAAGAGTAGAAACATTAGACTGGCAGCACACCTATCCACGGAGACTTGGCAGGCCAGAAAGGACTGGCATGATATATTCAGGGTATTAAATGAGAAAAATATGCAGTCAAGAATACTTTATCTGGCAAGGATGTCATTCAAAATAGAAACAGTGATAAAAAGATTCCAGGATACAGACCAGAAAGGAACAGAGACAATACAAAGAAACAGTCACTTTACAGGTAATAAAATGGCACTAAACTCATATCTTTTTCTGTTTCTTTTTTCTTTTTTTTAATTTATTTTTTCAAATATTTTATTTATTTATTTGATGGAGAGAGAGAAAGCGCACAAGCAGGGGGCGGGGGCAGAGGGAGAAGCAGACTCCCCACTGAGCAGAGCCCGATGTGGGGCTCAATCCCAGGACCCTGGGATCATGACCTTAGCTGAAGGCAGACACTTAACCGACTGAGCCACCCAGGTGCCCCTAAATTCATATCTTTCAATAGTTACTCTAAATGTAAAGGGGTTAATATCCCAGTCAAATGACACAGCATATCAGACTGGATAAAAAAGTAAGACATATCAATATGCTGTATGCAAGAGACTCATTTTAGACCCAAAGACACCTCCAGATTGAAAGTGAGAGGGTGGAAAAATATTTACCATGCTAATGGACACCAAAAGAAAGTTGGGGTGGCAATCCTTATATCAGACAAATTAGATTTTAAACCAAAGACTGTAATAAAAGATGAGGAAGGTCACTATATCATAATTAAAGGGTCTACTCAACAAGAAGACCTAACAATTTTAAATATGTATGCCCCTAACATGGCAGCAGCCAATTACATAAACCAATTAATAACAAAAATAAAGAAACACATTGATAATAATACAATAATCATAGGTAATGTTAACACCCACTCACTGCAATGGACAGATAAATCTAAGCAGAAGATCAACAAGGAAACAAGGGCTTTGAATGACACACCAGACCAAATGGACTTCACAGATATATTCAGAGCACCCTATTGTAAAGCAACAGAATACACATTCTTCTTCAGTGCACATGGAACATTCTCCAGAATAGATCATATACTGGGTCACAAATCAGGTCTTAACCAGTACCAAAAGACTGAGATCATTCCCTGCATATTTTTGACCACAAAGCTTTGAAACTTGAACTCAATCACAAGAGGAAATTTGGAAAGAACTCAAATACATAGACACTAAAGAGCATCCTATTAAAGAATGAATGGGTTAACCAGAAAATTAAAGAAGAATTTTAAAAATTCATGAAAACAAATGAAAATGAAAACACAACTCTTCAAAATCTTTGGGATGCAGCAAAGGTGATCCTAAGAGGGAAGCACACAGCAATACAAGTCTTTCTCAAGAAACAAGAAAGGTCTCAAATACACAACCTAACCTTATATCTAAAGGAGCTGGAGAAAGAACAGCAAATAAAGCCTAAACCCAGCAGGAGAAGAGAATTAATAAAGATTACAGCAGAAATCAATGGAATAGAAACCAAAAAAACAGTAAAACACATCAGTGGAAACTAGGAGCTGGTTTTTTGAAAAAAAATTAATAAGATCAATAAGCCCCTAGCCAGACTCATCAAAAAGAAAAGTGAAAGGACCCAAATAAATAAAATCATGAATGAAAGAGGAGAGATCACAACCAACACTGAAGAAATACAATTATAAGAACATATTATGAGCAACTATATGCCAACAAACTGGGCAATTTGGAAGAAATGGATGCATTCTTAGAGATGTATAAACTACCAAAACTGAAATAGGAAGAAATAGAAAACATGAACAGACCAATAACCAGCAAGGAAATTGAAGCAGTAATCAAAAATCTCCCAACAAACAAGAGTCCAGGGCCAGATGGTTTCCCAGGGGAATTCTACTGAACATTTAAAGAAGAGTTAATACCTATTCTTCTGAAGCTGTTTCAAAAAATAGAAAGGGAAGGAAAACTCCCAAATGCTTCCTATGAGGCCAGCATTACCTTGATCCCAAAACCAGAAAAAGACTCCACCCAAAAGGAGAATTACAGACCAATATCCCTGATGAACATGGATGCAAAAATTCTCACCAAGATACTAGCCAATAGGATCCAACAGTACATTGAAAGGATTATTCACCTCAACCAAGTGGGATTTATTCCTGGGCTGCAAGGGTGGTTCAATATCCACAAATCAATCAATGTGATATACTATATTAATAAAAGAAAGGACAAGATCCATATGATCCTCTCAATAGATGCAGAAAAAGCATTTGACAAAGTACAGCATCCCTTCTTGGTTAAAGCTCTCCACAGTGTAGAGATAGAGGAAACATACCTCGATATCATAAAAGTCATATATGAAAAGCCCACAGTGAATATCATTCTCAATAGGGAAAAACTGAGAGCTTTACCCCTAAAGTCATGAACACAGCAGGGATGTCCACTCTCACCACTGTTGTTCAATATAATACTAGAAGTCCTAGCCTCAGTAATCAGGCAACAACAACAACAAAATAAAAGGTATCCAAATCGGCAAAGAAGTCAAACTCTCACTATTTGCAGATGACATGATATTCTACGTGGAAAACCCAAAAGACTCCACCCCAAAATTGCTAGGACCCAGACAGGAATTCAGCAATGTGACAGGATATTAAATCAATGCACAGAAATCAGCTGCATTTCTATACACTTACAATGAGACAGAAGAAAGAGAAATTAAAGAGGTGATCCCATTTATAACTGCACCAAAAACCATAAGATACGTCAGAATAAACCTAACCAAGGAGGCAAAGAATCTGTACTCAAAATGATAAGGAAAAATTTGTGTCCTAAGATGGCCCACTGAGCCAGCAATGGAGTCCCAGCCTCTGCCCCGGGGCTCTTCCGGGTTCTCTCTGCTCTGCTTCCCGTGCGTGCCAATCCGGGTTCCTCTCCCTGCCCCACTTTGCGCAGGCACCAAGAGTGCCCAGTATGAGGAAGCAGAAGTGTATAAATTACCCCCTTTGTGCTCGGGTCTCAGACCTTTGGAGATCATTCTCCTCTGAGCCCGCCGGCGTTAAATAAACCTCCTATCCTCCAAGATCTCCAGTGCCGCTTGTTCTTCCGAGGGGCGATCCAGTCCAGGTTCCGTAACAAGAAAACTATAGAACACTCATGAGAGAAATTGAGGAAGACACAAAGATATGGAAAAATGTTCCACGCTTATGGATTGGAAGAACAAATATTGTTAAAATGTCTATGCTACCTGGACAATGCAATCCCTATCAAAATGCCATCAACTGTTCAACTGTTCCAAAGCTGGAACAAATAATCCTAAAATTTGTATGGAAACACAAAAGACCCCAAATAGCCAAAGGATTGTTGAAAAAGAAAACCAAAGCTGGTGGCATCACAATGCCGAACTTCAAGCTCTATTACAAAGCTGTAATCATCAAGACAGTATGGTACTGGCACAAAAACAGACACATAGATCAATGGAACAGAATGGACAACCCAGAAATGGACCTTCAACTCTATGGTCAACTAATCTTCAACAAAGCAGGAAAGAATATCCAATGGAAAAAAAGTCTCTTCAACAAATGGTGTTGGGAAAATTGGACAGCCACATGCAGAAGAAAGAAACTGGACATTTCCTTATGCCATACACAAAAATAGATTCAAAATGGATGAAAGACCTAAATGTGAGACAAGAATCCATCAAAACCACAGAGGAGAACACAGGCAGCAACCTCTTCGACCTCGGCTGCAGCAACTTCTTGCTAGAAAGGTCTCCAAAGGCAAGGGAAACAAAAGCAAAATTGAACTATAGGGACTCCATCAAGATAAAAAGCTTTTGCACGCTAAGAAAACAGTTGACAAAACCAAAAGACAACTGACAGATGGGAGAAGATATTTGCAAATGTCTTATCAGATTAAGGGCTAATATCCACAATCTATAAAGAACTATCAAACTCAACACCCAAAGAACAAATAATCCAATCAAGAAATAGGCAGAAGACATGAACAGACATTTCTCCAAAAACATACAAATGGCCAACAGATACATGGAAAAATGCTCAACATCACTCGACATCAGGGAAATACAAATCAAAACCACAGTGAGATACCACCTCACACCAGTCAGATGGCTAAAATTAACAAGTCAGGAAAAAAACAGATTTTGGCAAGGATGCTGGGAAAGGGGAACCCTCTCACACTATTCGTGGGAACGCAAGCTGGTGTAGCTGCTCTGGAAAACGGTATGGAGGTTCCTCAAAAAGTTGAAAATAGAGCTACCCTATGACCCAGCAATTGCACTACTGGGTATTTACCCCAAAGATACAAAAGCAGTGATCCAAAGGGGCACCTGCACCCCAATGTTAATAGCAGCAATGTCCACAATAGCCAAACTATGGATAGAGCCAAGATATGCATCGACAGAATAATGGATAAAGAAGGTGTAGTATAGGGGTGCCTGGGTGGCTCAGTTATTAAGCATCTGCCTTTGGCTCAAGTCATGATCCCAGGGTCCTGGGATCGAGCCCCAGGCTCCCTGCTCTGTGGGAAGCCTGCTTCTCCCTCTCCCACTCCCCCCTGCTTGTGTTCCTCTCTTGCTATCTCTGTTTCTGTCAAATAAATAAATAAAATCTTAAAAAAAAAAGAAGGTGTAGTATATAAATAAAATGAAATACTACTCAGCCATCAAAAAAATGAAATCTTGCCATTTGCAACAATGTGGATAGAACTAGAGTGTATTATGCTAAGCGAAATAAGTCAATCAGAGAAAGACAATTATCATATGCTCTCACTCATACGTGGAATTTAAGAAACAAAATTGAAGATCACAGGGGAAAAGAGGAAAAAATAAAACAAGACGAAATCAGAGAGAGAGACAAACCAAAAGAGACTCTTAATCATAGGAAACAAACAGGGTTGCTCGAGGGGAGGGGTGGGAGTGGGGTGATGGGGTAATTGGGTGATGGAAATTAAGGAAGGCATATGATGTAATGAGCACTGGGTATTATATAAGACTGATGAATCACTGACCTCTGCCTCTGAAACTAATAATTCATTATGTTAATTAACTGAATCTAAATAAAAAAACAAATTCTAAAAAAAAAAAATTTAAATACCCCCAAAATAAACAAAAAAACAAAAAATAAAAAACTGTAGAGGCTAATCATATAGGTCTATACGAAAAGTTTAGCCATGTTAGTCTTTTTTTTTTTTTTTATGTTTCTGCTGTATGTCTTCAATAGTTACATATATGTTTTTGAGTAGAGGAGAGGGGAATGGAGAAAACACAAAGTGATAGCTATAACACTGATGAAAATGTAAATACAAAGTTACTGTTCAGTTTCTGAAATTTCCATAAGAGAATTTTGATAGATTTTCAAGCCAGGCATAGGAATAGAGATATTATTATTATTAATGTTACTGTTGATTCCTTTCTGGTATCATTTAGCTTATTAGGAGCACACATCATAGATTAGATCAAAGAGTATTATTTAAAGGAGAACCAGATAAGAGTAAGGATTGAAAATTTACTTTTTTTAAAGAGAGTAGATGAGAAATTGAGAAAAGTGACACAAGAAACAATGACAAGATTCTCATTTTCTGATCTTTCATTCCCTTGCCTGAAGTTGGGCCAAAAAAGAAGTATGGCTCTAGTAAAAAAAAAAAAAAAAAAAAAAAGGTAATTTGGGAGATCTCAACAGTGTGAACACTTTCTCCACTCTCTAATATGTGGGCTCCATCCACATAAAATAACCCTAGTGGTATCTATGACTAAGCAGAAAGAAGACAATATTTATCTTTCCAGAATGGCCCTTGATTCTGTTCTAGTATGAGTGGGTCTCAGAAGCATCTGAGATATTAGTCAAGGGAATTTTCAGGAGGGAGTTGTCATAAAGCTAGGCGGGGACCCACTTGTCTACTTGAAGAACAAATGGGAATCTGAATCAGACCTTGGCCGCATGCGTGAATAATGCTCTGCATGCCAAGAAGAGGAAAACACAAAGCAGCCAAGGAAGTCTGCAGAATACTGGCAAGCACAAAGCAAGACAGCCCAGCTTACACAAACCACTATCTTTAGCACCAATGCCAACTGGTTGCACAGTGACCAAGCATACAATGGATGTTGCTATGAAAACATAAGAGCCATCAAGAGGATACCTTGAGATCTGACAACTTCTTATTTCCAGTGCCACAACAGATTATTATTTCTACTCTACCCATTCCTTATTATTTACTATGTATCCTGGAGAGAATGTGAAATTTAAGATCTTGAGTCTTTTTACTTGAAAATCTGAACACTTTTGAACAAGAATTGTTTCTTATTACCACAGTTTTAAGTTACCCCTAAGAAGGGAATAAGTGGTTTCCAATTAAGACAAGATCAATTTAGACAAAATGTAGAAAATAATTTTTTTTAGTACAGTTGTAAGTATATTTTCTACTCTATTATAGAAGAAATTTTTATTTCTTTTGGTTGCCCCATCAGTAACTGGTATTGAAAGAACAGTAGACTTGGAGTTGAGATATGGTTTGCATTAGCAATTCTCCCTATTAGCAGTTCTCCCATTTACTAGCTCAGTGATTTTGGATATGGCAGTCAATTTATACTGCCATCTCCGCTACATTAACCATCACTGAAAACTCAATATAAATAACAGGTAAAAATGACTTGTTTATTGTGATGCAATAGGAAAGTGAAAAATATTATAAATACCCTTATATCTGTTTTCTCAATTTTCTCCTCTTTTTTTTTCTACCCTTTTTATCCTAGGTACATACATTTATTTTTATTTATTTATTTTTTTAGATTTTATTTGAGAGAGAGAATGAGAGAGAGAGAGAGCACATGAGAGGGGGGAGGGTCAGAGGGAGAAGCAGACCCCCCGCCGAGCAGGGATCCCGATGCGGGACTCGATCCTGGGACTCCAGGATCATGACCTGAGCCGAAGGCAGTCGCTTAACCAACTGAGCCACCCAGGTGCCCCATAGGTACATACATTTAGTCCCAACTTAAATATGCTAATGTTTGCTAACATGAGCCTACACTCATACTGTAGGCTAAAAAATTTTGAATTTTGGAAATATCACTTAATTTTGGAAATTCTTCCACTTAGTCTTCATTTCTCTGCTTTCATGGGCCTGGTCTTACAATACTTCTTTGGAGGACCAACAACACTATTAAACAATATGCCACCTAACATCAACTTCAATGTATTAGTCATCCATCTTTTCCCCTTACTGTATCTGCTACCTTGTTGAATATTCACACATTTGGGGGAGGAAATGAAATGAGTTAATATGAAACAACATATTAATAATCACAGGTAGATTGACCAGTTCATTACAACATTTTTAAAAATACACTTTAAAAGGCTTCAATAATGAACTTTCATTCCATTGTTCTCAACTAAAATTACCTTTTCTTCTATAGTTATGTAGATAATTCATAATAGGATTCATAAATCTACAGCTATATTACATATAATTACATATAATTCATAATCAATTACTCTTCCTCCTCTATAATTACTTTTTGAAATTTTATATGTACATCTATTCTAGCACATGTACTTCCTGCAGCAAGCTTATAAACCATTTCACATATGTAGGATCTAGCAAAGCCATACAAAATGTTATTGGACATTTAGTATAAGAATCAATTCACAGTCCCTAATAACACTGTCCACAATTTCAATTATATCATGCAGATAATGATAAATTGATAAGGTCATCTTTTGAAACCTCTAACATTTAGTGACACATATTAACTCTTTCATTGAATAAATAATCAAGTGTTGCCTTACATGAAGTTCTGGAGATGCATCAATGTGTAAAACTTACTGTAGATAGCAATATTCAGACAAATACATAATAATCTATTTAGCACTATGCTAGAAATATATGTATACCATATGTTTATAAGCCATATGATATATCATTAAAGTTCATGGAAAGAATAACCAATCCAAATTTGGTATTCATAAATAAGCTCTAAGCTTGAACTTGAAGCACAGGAAGGCAAATTTATAAATTGCAATTTCTTCCCTGCATCTCTTCTTCCTTCTCTCCATACTCTACCTCCTTACTAGCAATGGTAAGTTTTAAAAGGTGAGAGATGGAGAAAATGCAAATCTCAATAGTTCAGTAGGCCAGAACACAGAGTAGGTACTGGAAGTAAATAAAAATAAAAATGTTGGTTGAAAACAATATACTTCACCTATTGAACCAAGATTGAAAATGTGTGCGTTAGTTAAAAAAAATTACAGTGTTTTGTCTAGTGTTTAAATGAAACCTGTTTAAATCATTTTTGTTTTGAGAAACCAAGACATATTTTGTGCATTTAATTATTCCAAAAATGAAAAATAAAACAAAAGTATAAAGCTTCCCTAGAATAGTCATATATGAGAAGAAGCAAAATAAAAGCAGAGTGCTCTGTGCTCATGTTGAATTGTAGTTGAGGGATAGGTTATTTGCCTTTTTAGGCTTTCCTTTACTAATCCCATGACACATTCCATCCCATATACCCAGTTAAATGAACTTCTGACCCCTTTAGCTCTGTTCTCTACAAGGGCACAGGTTATCTTTATCTTCTTCACAGATATGCAAATGAAGTACATAATCAATAAGTATGTTCTGAATGCACGAGTGAATATATGAAGGATTGAAGTGGCTTTAAATGATATTATGGTTCCTGGGTACACCATTTGAAGGACATTGGTCATACCTTCCTCTTTTATAGTCAGTTTTTTTATAAAGTGACATTCACAGATCTTAAATATGAAATCGAGAAGTTTGACAAAATATTTCCAAGTAATCAATAACTTCATGTTTCCACTAATGCAGAATGTTTGTTTGTGCCCCATTCCAACTGATTCACCATCCAGAAAAAGGCATATTTTTCTGACTTCCATCATTGATTAGTTTTTCCAGTTCTTGAAAGTCATATAAAAGAAATCCCAGTATAATACTCTTGAATAGGACTTATTTTGCTTGACTTGAGAGTCAAATATCTTTCAAATATTGGCACTAACTATGCAATGATGAATGAAGCATAGAATTTGCCTTCATAAAATTTGTTTTCTAATAGGGGAAACATATTAAACTAATATCAAATGCGATCAATACAAAATTACATGCTGTGATAAGTACCTGGAGAATTTCAGGAACTGAAATAAAGTTTCTGTGTATCAGTAACAAATGATTAAAGATAGTGGTGAAAAATAAGGTCAAAAAAAAGATACACAGGACAAGGTCACACAGACTATATAAGGATTTCTGTTTGTTTTGTCTTTTTTTTTTTTTTAAAGATTTTATTTATTCATTTGCCAGAGAGAGAGATAGCGAGAGCAGGAACACAAGCAGGGGAGTGGGAGAGAGAGAAGCAGGCTTCCCGCATAACAGGGAGCCCGATGCGGGGCTCGATCCCAGGACCCTGGGATCATGACCTGAGCTGAACGCAGACGCTTACGACTGAGCCACCCAGGCTTAAGTACAATTAACTGACAGAATTCAAGAAAGAAAATAACATGGTCAAATTTTCATTCCAAATATGTCACTCAGGTGGAAGCTACTGTCCTTCTAGCCACATGTTTCTAAATTGATTGATTTTCCTTCTATACAAGGAAAATTTTTAATCACCTGCCTTCTTGTTTCATCATCTTGATAATTTTTGAGGTAAGGTTTACGTTTATATTTGTTCATATAATAACACCAGTCCCATGATTATTTTATTTTCCTTGTTTTTCTTTAATTTTGAGCTTATTATAGGGTTTTTTTCCTGTGTTTTTCTTCTTCAACTTTATTTTTTATGTGTGTTATAGGCTGTTTTTCAATTTGACTTACATGTATAAAATCAATATTATTGTCAAAAGCTGGCTTCCCAAACATTATAAACATGACCTGCTAGTAAGACAAAACTTGCTTACTGTGGTAAGGGATAAAACACCTCAAAAGTTTGTGTCTGGGAGAGGGGAAGGGGAGGTCCGAATTTTTCTGAGGACTAAAAGTTTGGTTTAAGACAATTTTTTTTTTAAGATTTTATTTAATTATTTGACAGAGAGAGAGAGAGAGCAAGCACAAGTACAAGCAGGCAGAGCAGCAGGCAGAGGGAGAAGCAGGCTCCCCGGCGAGCAGAGAGCCCAATGCTGGGCTGGATCCCAGAACCCTGAGATCATGACCTGAGCTGAAGGCATATGCTTAACTGACTGAGCCACCTAGGTACCCTAAGACATTTTTTTTTTTTTGAGGGGAGAGGAAGCTTTATTAGGATCAGATAAGGATCATGATATAATAGCCCAGGATTTGATAGAAACAGCCAGATGAAGATTTTAAGGCAAGAGATTGACAGAATCTTAGAGCAAAGTGAATTGCCTGTTGACAGTTTCATATGACTTGCTGGAAGTTACTATGATGAAAAATCAAACCATTTGCTTGGATAAAAGATACCTGACAGGGGGCACCTGGGTAGCTCAATCGTTAAGCGTCTGCCTTTGGCTAAGGTCATGATCCCAGGGTCCTGGGATCGAGCCCTGCATCCAGCCCTGCATCCAGCCCCGCATCCAGCCCCGCATGGGGCTCCCTGTTCCGCGGGAAGCCCACTTCTCACTCTCCCATTCCCCCTGCTTGTGTTCCCTCTCTCGCTGTTTCTCTCTCTGTCAAATAAATAAATAAAATCTTTAAGAAAAAAAAAAAAGATACCTGACAAAATAAAGTCAAGCTAATGAAAAAAGAAATAGCAAAATCATGCTAATAGACAGAAAGAAGGCAACTTTATAATAATGTAGACAAGAACATATGGTTTTGGTTCTTGGTGTCAATGCTAAAAGTTTTTCTCCATTTTTTTTTCTTCTCTCCTCCTTCTCCCCTCTGTCCACTTCCCATAAATACAGAATATCACTGATAATATGTCAACCCTTCAAAAGTCAGCTCACAAAGGTGATTAATCCAGGTGTGGTTTCCAATCTCTTCAAAGTCTAAATCAATTCTGTGATTCAATTCATTGGAGATTATAAAACATCCTAATGAGGTAGGCACTGAGAAATATTCCTTTTTCATTCTTTAATAAAATTGCTAAAATACTTAAGATTAAATATTTGTGTTATAATTTATATTATTAAAAATGAAGTTATTTTCAAAACATTTACTATTATCATTTATCCAAAGGACAGACAAGAGAGGAATTGAGGGAACCCGGTTTAATAGTAGAATTTCAAGTATTATGATACATAAAGCAGGAATACGTATTTGGAGACTCTAGAATCTCTTCAGAGTCCCAATTATTCATATTTATCATTATTTACCCTTATTATGGTCAGAATAGATTTGATCATCCTAACACACATATCAGCCTTTTTTTAATTACTTCAACCTTTATAATTAATTTTGGAAATAGCCTAACTTTTTCTTGTCAGACATTTCAGATGGTAAAACATATGGCACTGTTGTTGCTTAGATAAAGTAAAAGATAATGTGCTATTATATGGTTATTATGTAAATAGAGTTATTTAAGTCCCAGTGGGAGATTTTCTAGGTCAGAGTAGTACATAATCAGTGGTTTTAAATATAAGAATATCTTTGAGCAGCAAAATAACAGTAGTTATCTTTAAAATTAACAATATCTTTATTTTGTTGAAACCTGAAAGTTGAATATGACACCAATCAAGAAAGAATTATGTTCAGGTTTAGAACTTAATTCCTACCATGAAAAAAGTTGTTTACATTAAGAAAATATGTATGTTTTCTAAAATTAATACTTTTGCTAGAAATACCCAAAGGTCTATTTATATATAATTTGAAAAAACAGTACTCTTTACTATTTTTCTAAGTACATTCATCTTTGGAAGGCAGCTATGCTAACCACTATACCACCAACGCTCCTCTAAGTACATTCATCTTTATACCATATTTGGTGCTCTGGTGTATAAAATTAGGTTAACAATATAATTTTTACACAGTATAATGAGTCTTTGGTTTCCCTCACTGCAGTAGCAATGCCCCTAATATCTAGAAGAATTAGTGGTTTCTATCACATTTCTTAGTTTTAAGTAATTATACATTCCAGAAAGGGTAAGCTTAGAATTTCCTACTTATGGCCTGAAATTCTTTGTCAATGTTAGATTTTTGTGAAAACAACAGATATTACTTTGTGCAATATGGATGATAACTGTACTTTTGAAACAAACTGTCTTTCAACAAAGAGGCCTAAAAGAAAGAGAAGTAGAGGAAGAGACATCCTTGAAGAGAGTGTCCCCAAAAAGTCCTCACATTACAATTTTAAGCTGTGTTAACATATGTTTGAAGCATTTAGGATACAAGAAAATATGATTACTGAGCATTGTGAGTGTATCTAATTTGGTAATTGAAGGGAAGGGGACCTACTGCTTAGTACAATTAGAAGGAGAGATCAAAAGAATCCAAAATGTATGGTTTAACATTCTTAGTGATGACAGAAGAAAGCAGGCAAGGAAGAGGCAATGGACTAACATCTAAACGGATGAAAAGTATCAGCAATTGGAACACTGCTTTTCTGATTTACAGGCAAGAAGCAATTTATGCACAGGGAATAGTATCTAGATGTCTGTTACAGGCTGCAATGGGGCCATGATACTCAGGGATATAAGCTGAAAATAAATCCATAGGCTAAGAAATTTGTCTAGGTAACTTCAGCCTTCCCTTAGTCAATTATTCAACAAATTTTAAGTTAGTAAATCACATGTGCCTGGTCTTGCCCAAGATGTTGGGGATTAGTTTTACATTCACTGGTATACTACAATTCCATTCTGGCACTAACCACCCAGAGTCAGGCAGACCCCACAAATTAAGGACTTGGTCCTACACAAGACTGCCCTTATTTCAGATGCCAGCCATAAATGGGGTTACCAGCCCACCTGCACTTCTCACCAAATGTCTACAAATCTGAGGGTTTTCTACAATTCCCCTCAGGATTGACAACTGCTAGAATAACTCATAGATATCAGGGAAGCCCTATACTTACTATTACAGTTTTACTGTGAAGGATACAAATCAGAGCAGCCAAATGAAGACAAATACAGGGTAAAGTCTTAGAGGGCCCAGAATGCAGAGCTTTCTTGCCCTCTCCTAGTGGAATCAAAGTGTATCATCTTCCTTGACTTATCTCATTAGCATAAACTCAGATGTGATACAAAGGGCTCATAAATAACAAAACACTGATTTCAATCTGGAAATTTCAAGGATTTTAGAAGCTACATGCCAGGAGCCAGAGACAAATATCACGCATATTCTTTACAATAGGAATAAAACAGAGAACTAGGAAGACCAGGTTTTCATTCTCATGGAGTTTACATTCTAATGGGATGGATGGATGGATGGATGGATGGACGGACAGACAGATAGGAAGGTAGATATAGATAGATATAAACAAACAGATGAATGTGTATTATTTAGTAGCTACTTTATTTACATCCTGAGGTCCAGGAAGGCATCTCTGAAAAAAGTATTTAAGCTGAGATCTGAACAATAATGAGGATGGTCAAGGAAAGATCTAAGAACACTCTAGACAGAAATAATAGGTGGACAAGACTCTAAGCCAGAAAAAAAATTGTTTTTCCCACCTGCCTCTCAACTTACAGGGTCCTTTACTTCTTCCCTAGTCAACAAAAATGAAATAGAATACAACAGTTAAAAGCATGGGCTATGAGGTCTGTGGGGATTTAGGTTCTGTTGTAGTCTATGATTTGGGTAAGATAGTGCCTTTTTTAGGCCTCATTTCCTCAAATGTAAATTGGATATCATAATAGTACTGACTTCAGAATATTCAAGCAACAATTAAAGCTAGGAGACAAATGTTTACAAAGAGAAAAGGACTGAAACAACCATAGCTGTAACCCAAGACAACATATGCCAATAAAGGTAAAGAAAAGCATTTGCAAAAATGCAAGAATTAAGCAGCTCTAGGAACATCATACTTCATCCACAAAAACACTTATTAAAAAAGGACTCTGATCAAATAACAAATGAACAAAACAAGAACCTTACAATCAAGTAACATGAAAAGAAGTAGAAATAGTGACTATATAAGGACTAAAATGGAGTGTCTGCATTGTATCAAATAATGGGCAGATGAGAATTCTTGAAACAGAATGGACATACTTTGAGGAAAACTTTAATAATAGAAGTAAATATAAAATTTGGAGATGAATGTTGACAAAAAAGGGAAGAAAGTATTCCAAAGTTTTTATTCAGGATGAAGTAGGAAGAAGAGAGGAAAGATAGAAATCTCTTCAAAATGGCTAATCCTGTAGGGTTTGAAGACAGTGGAAAATAAAGCATCTTGGTAAGAGATACAGTTTCTTTGCTTTATATAATGATAATGTCTTAGTCTGTCCCAACTGTTGTAATGAAATACTAGGGACTGGGTGGCTTATAAACAGTATAAATGTATGGCTCACATTCTGGAGGCTGGAAGTTCCAGATCAGGGTGTTGGCATGATCAAGTTCTAGTGAAGGCCCTCTTCTGGGTTTCAAATAGCTAACTTCTCAATATGTCCTCACATGGTGAAAGGGGACAAAGGGGCTCCCTTAGGTCTCTTTTATAAGAATATTAATCTCATTAAAAGACATTATACATTTTTTAATAACTGGAAGAATACAAAATAGTTATTCCACCTTATTTGTAAGAAAGGACCCACAGCTTCCAATACATTCATATTGGGCATTAGGATTTCAACATAGAAATTTTGGTATAACACAAACATTCAGGCCATAGCAGACAATAAAATGTATCTAGCTAGAGTAAAGCTCCATGGAATGCAAACTGGTACAGCCACTCTGGAAAACAGTGTGAAGATTCCTCAAAAAGTTAAAAATAGAACTACCCTATGATCCAGCAATTGCACTACTAGGTATTTACCTAGAGGATACAAAAATATGAATTTGAAAGGATACATGCACCAGATGTGATGTTTAAAGCAGCATTATCAACAATAGCCAAATTATGAAAGAGCCCAAATGTCCATCAAATAATGAATGGATAAAAAGGAGGTGGTATATATATATACAATGTAATATTACTCATCCATAAAAAGAAAGAAATCTTGCCATTTGCAACAACACGGATGGAGCTGGAGAGTATTATACTAAGTAAAACAAATCTCAGGAAAAGACAAATTCCATATGATTTCACTCATATGTGGAATTTAAGAAACAAAACAAAAGAACATGGGGGCTGGGAGAGAGGAAAACCAAGAAACAGACTCTTTACTACAGAGAACAAACTGAGGGTTACTGAGAGGAAGTGAGAAGGGGGTTAAGTGAAATATGTGACAGGGATTATGGAGGACACTGCAATGAGAACCACGTGCTGTATGTAAGTGTTGAATCATTAAATTCTACACGAAACTAATACTACACTATATGTTAACTAACTGGAATTTAAATAAAAAATTGAAATGTTAAAAAAAAAATAGTCCATATGCCAAAGTGGTACATTTTGGGGGAAGACTTGTTTTGAACCCCTTCACAATTCAAGCATATAGCATATCCTATTAGCAAACTGAATAAATAGCAACTATAGTAATCCAGCAAAAAGATAATAAAAAAACAAAGAAAAATAATATGAAAAAGTAAACATAGTAAGATTCAAGAAATAAAATTGCATGGCATTTGTTACAACTAAAATTAAATAACTTTTTTATTCTTCTATTCCTTAAAAAAATGAATTTGTTTTATTGAGAAGGGAAGGGAAGCTCGGGGAAGGAAGAAGGAACAAACAAACCTCTTAAAAACAAAATAAAATGAATACAAATTTTTAATAAAGGAGTGGACAAAGGGACAATAGGCAAATGCAAATAAAAAGCAGAATTGGCCATAATCATCACATCAAGCTTGTTGGAATTTAAGAATAAAATTAAGTGGGATAAAGAGGGAGATTATATAATGATAAAAGTTACAAATGACAAAAAGGTTTATATACACATACGCACAAAAAAATGTACCCACTAAATATATAAATCAAAATATATTGGAAATTAGGGGAGGTCTAGCTAACAAAAATACGTAAGAGCATGGAGGAACTGAGAGATAAAATGAGTATATTTGATTTAATAAATACAAGGTAAACTGTTGCTCAATACAACATATATAATTTTCATGTTTCCTTCTGCAAAAATATATATCATTCTTGGACACAAGGAAAAATTATAATCACTACTGTCATCATCACTACTACGAGCAGCACACCAATAACAACAGCAAGAAAATTTTACAGGCCATACTTTTTTTTAACACAGTGTGATGTGTAAAATAGTGACTAAAAGATTATCTGAATAACTTGGAAATTAAGAGACACACTAGTTATTAACCCCTCACATACCTGAATGAACTCAAAAGAGAAATAAAAAGTATCTAGCAAAGTTCGACCATATGTCATACTAAAACTAAGTAACAGCAAATGTCACATTTAAAGCAGATTAATCGGGGGCGCCTGGATGGCTCAGTTGGTTAAGCATCTGTCTTTGGCTCACGTCATGATCTTGGGGTCCTGGGATCGAGCCCCACATTGGGCTCTCCACTCAGTGGCAAGTCTGCTTCTCCCTCTCCCTCTCCCTCTGTGATCTCTCTCACTCTTGCTCTCTCTCAAATAAATAAAATCTTAAAAAAAAAATACTAGAGCAAATTAATGGTATTATATCTTAATTATTAAGAAATAAAGAAAAAATTAAGAGAAGTTAGAATTCATCTGTGATGTAATTTCTTATTTGACTTCCCCAATATTCAATCCCAATCCCTTTTTTGCTTGACCACATTGACTTAAGAGGCTAGAAATGCAATATGCTAACTCTTCTCATCTTCCTTGCTGCTAAGGGGTCCATGTCCACAAGTTTTGACCAATGACACATTAGCAGATGTCTCTTGGATAGATGTTGAAAACATTTTTTTTTCTGTTCTGATAAAAATGAGCAGATATTGCCACAACTGCCCTCTTCCCAACATACTCCAGCCTTGAATGCAAACTGATGCCAAGATCATATCCAGCAATCATGTGAACATAACAACGTTAGTCATGAACTTGTGACAGAGAAAACAGTAAAAAAAAAAAAAAAAAAAAGCCTGCTATACCTTGACTTTCACACAGGATATATGCCAGCTGAAGCTGTGGTGTTAGCACCAATGGTAGGAACATTCATATGGTAGTGTATAATGGTTGCTTCTAGCTGCTTTTAGGCAAGTCTTCAAAAAAGAGGTATGAACTCGAAGTTCTGAAAGCAGAGAAAGAAGAAAATAAAGCTTTGCTAAGAGATATATTCTCCACATGCGGCCTGCAATCTAAGTGATTTAGAGTCCCATAATTTGCGGGCCTGCTGGGTTTCAAAAAGACAATGTGTGTACCCCAAATTGCAAATAGTCAAAGAAGCAGAGAAACAGCTTACACAGCAGGAGATAAGATTGATAAAATTAAGGAGCAGGTGGCAAAGGGAGGAATCAGGAAGGTATCTCTTCACCTAAGGCTATCATTTCAAATTGCCTCAGGGCAACAGCCATTATGGGAAGGGAAAGAGGCCTAGATAGAACAAAGAGGACAGTTAGCTGAAAGAAAGAAACTTTAAAGACTATGTTTAAGCAAAATCCTTAGCTGTCAATACTTTTACAGGAAATGCCTGGAAGAAAATATTCTTTTTTTTTTTTAAAGATTTTATTTATTTATTCATGAGAGATAGAGAGAGAGAGAGAGGCAGAGGCAGAGGGAGAAGCAGGCTCCCCGCGGAGCAGGGAGCCCGATGCGGGACTCAATCCCAGGACCCTGGGATCATGACCTGAGCTGAAGGCAGACGCTTAACCAACTGAGCCACCCAGGCGTCCCAAGAAAATATTCTTAAAACATAATACCTTTTCAAAGGAACTATTTTGCAAAAATAACAGCATTTCTGGACTGCAACAATCTATAACTCTTCATCACCTATTACAAAAGCTGAGCCTTTGTAAGGCGTTCATCTCATATAGCCAAGGGAGACAAAAGGTAAGAAAGATCATCCCAGTGTTGCAAGCAGCAGCCAAGGACAATGAATAATAGAGAGATTGCTAGATGGCAAAAACAAGTCTGCAGTTTGTGGAGGTGGGAAGGTGAAGAAAGATACCTAACGGATGAATTTATCTGGATAGAGATTTCTCATTTTTCCTCTCCATCATGAAGTGACAGGAGCTAGGCATCATTGATTGCTATGTATTTCCCATTCTTCCTTTTCCTTAGGGGGATTTTTTTTTTTTTTTGGTTATCCTCTTCCTCTTCAAATATTGCACTGTCAATGTATCAAACAAAGATATAATGTCCTTTGGGCATGGATCACTAGAACATGAGGAGCCATATGTAGACCACAATGACAAAAGTACAACTAACAAAAATGTCCTGAACTTTAAACTGGTGCAGTAACTAAATGGGAATTGGTTGAGACAAACATAAACTTAACATTACCCTCACCTTCAGCTTAACTAAACTCTCCACAGACTTCATCCTGACTGGAGGCTTCTGATCACTTTTCTTAGAGCATTTACTTTAGAAAACCTATAGCTATAAACTTTTTCTCTGCCACTTTGAGATACAATTTTATTTTATTTTATTTATTTATTTGAGAGAGAGAGAGAGAGCACACAAAGGGAGAGTGAGAGGGAGAAGCAGACTCCTTGCTGGGCAGAGAGCCTGATGTGGGGCTCGATCCCAGGATCCTGAGATCATGGCCTGAGGTGAAGGCAGATGCTGAACTGACAGAGCCACCCAGGCGTCCCAGGAATCAAATATTTTTAAAAGCCATTGGCCACTTTAACAATCCAGAAGTGTCTTTCTCAAGGACCAGGGAATCATCCTTTTGAAATGCAATCAGAAAAGAAGACAGTGCTCCTCCTACCTTCCATCGCTATAGGGCTATAGGAGGATAAGAGCCTAACTTCTCTGGAGTACTTGGCTCCAAGTTGTAAAACCACCTTCTATTATGAAGATAAGGAAAAGTTTATTTTTCTTTTGCCAATTAGCAAACAAAGATGGGGTAAAGTCTGATTTCTTCCTCACCCCAGCTCTGTAACTGGTACTACATATCCTTCTTTTCTTTTTTGGTCTTGATTATATTGATAACTGCAGATGTTACAAATAGGAGATAACAGCAAAAGAATTAAAAAGATACTCAACATCACTGCTAAACTGAACCACTGAATCATTGACCTAAACCTGCAGCCTACAACCTTCAGACATTTTTTGTGTGTTTTAAAAAAAAATAAACTATTTTTCTTTCACTAATAGTAACTCAGGTATTCAGTTAACATACAGCTAAAAGAATTTCTCAAAGCCATTAGCATCTTCAGAAACTGGAAAAATAAAAAAGAAAATAAAACAAAATATTAAAATAAATATATAAAAAACAGAGAAACTCTTAAAAATTATTTTTAAATCAAATTTTGGTTGTGATCAAAAGTTCAAAATCTCCCAAATGTGAATTCAGAAAAAAGGAAGCAAAGATGGAGATTAAGAATGAAAATAAGAAAAATAACTATGAAATGTTCATGGACATTTAATTAGATAACAAAATATAAAAATTACCAAAGGTGGAAGCAAAAGCAAAAAATTTGAATAAACCGATTAATATTAAAAAACAGAAGATTTTAATGAAAACATGTCATTGAAAAATGCCAGTGGGTCAGATGAGGATCACAAGGAGGAGGAAGAAGAGGAGGAGATGGAGAAAAAGAAGGTAAAGAAGAAGGAGGAGGAGGAGGAGAAAATGGAGAAGGTGAAGAAGAGAAGGAAGAAAAAAGTTACACTATTATTTAAATTACTTCATGTCATGATAGAGATAGAAATATCCCAAATCTTTTCATAAACAAAGTATAAAAATTATAAAAACACTTCACAAGGATGGTTAAAAAACACCTGTACACTAATCTCATACATTTTATTGACTTAAAAGTTGTACATGAATATTAATTAAAATGGAGGAATTATGCAAAAAAAAGTTATAGTATCCCAAACACAATTTGCTCTAGAAAACAGAAGGTGATTTATTACCAGAGAAACCTTTAACATAATTCATTACTGCAGCAAAGTTAGAAGAAAATTCTAAATATTTTATCAATAAATATTTAATATTTTATATTTGGTCAAAAACTTAAATTTGGAGTAAAAAACTAAATAAAAGATTAGATTTCAAAATAAACAGCAATTGATATTCTAAATGAGGAAATACTAAAGGTAGTCTAAATCAGGAATTGGATAAGCAAATTCTTACCTTTGTATTTAATTTTGTCTTAAAATATAGTACAAGTAATAAAACTAGAAAATTGATTTATTTATATGAACAGTGGAAAACCAAGATCTAAAACATCTCTTTTTTATAGATATATAAACAAATTCCTAGAAAAATGAAGAAAATCTGGTAATAGAAAAAATATTCTACATGAGTTAATAAAAAATAAGAAACAAAAAGTATAAAATTTAAATTGCTTTTTTAGTCTAGTAAAAACACCCTAGAGAAAAATTTAAACAATATCCATTATAACAGTAAATATAAAACCATATAAAATATTTTTGAAAAATTTGAACAAGGAAGACCTAGTAGCTACCAGGAAAAAATAAATTTGTATGTATATTTTTCTGAAAGACATGAAATATAATCATAAATCATAACAAGTAGAAAGAGAAAAATCCAAGTACCTAGACAGGAAAATTTAAAAACAAAATATGTTGATTCACGTAATGTTCATATATAAAATATATTCAATTTAAGAACATCGCAAAGAACTTTTTAAATTGGATACAACTGAGTGCATTACCATCCCCATAGGAAGCCTCTAAATATTCAAAAATCCCTAAATACAATGGGTGAAATAGGTGAAGGGGATTAAGAGTACACTTATTATCATGATGAGCACTGAGTAATACATAGAATTATTGAATCACTATATTGTACACCTGAAACTAATATAACACTGTATGTTAATTATATTCAAATTAAAATAAATTATTTTTTAAACTTGTAAGTACAAATAAAAACATAATAAAATTATAAATTGAAATGAGCAGTAAGTAGAAAATAAATGAGAATAGATGGAAATCGTTGAGTAAAATTGCAACTATAAAAACAGTCATAAAGAGAATAATCATGAGTCCTGAGATGTGTAGCACAACATATGAGGTGACACTTTTTCATTTAAGCCAGGATCCCTGGAACACTAAAGTTCCTCCATCTCCCATGTTGCCCGCTGAAAGCCAGAAGAATCAAATAAAGTTTTCTTAGCAGGGGAACATTCCTCAGTAAAGATTCCTATAATTCCCATCAATTAACATCATGCAAAATATGAACTCACAGTATGAGATCATAAAATCAGGAGAGGAAACAAAGTACAATGAAGAAATGTTAACAGAACCCTTAAGTGTTGAAGTATAGGGGAAGCATCAGACACAGAATATAAAATAATTAAATATGAAATGCTTAAAGAAATAAAATATGTATCACAAAATAAAAGAAGCAAAAAAACAAAAAACAAAAAACAAAACACCAAAACTATTAAAAAACAGTAACAACAGACTTCTGGATCCAGTCATGGCCGTGTGGTTTGTACACAGTCCCACTCCTTACAACACCAGCAAAAGTCAGACAAATATGTAAAAAGAACTGCAGGAAGACACAGTGAAGAGCAACCAACCTGAGCAGGACTAAAGATGCTTTAAGGACTGAGAAAAGGGAAGCACATCAAGGTGAGCTCCACAGTCACTACATTTGTTTTCTTTAGGATATTTGCCTAATCTTAGAAGGGCAGAATCAATTATTGAGCAGAAAGTGACTAGCCCACTGGTTTAGGAGATAGTGATTTAAGTATTGATCTGTTAACCTCCTTGGGGATTGTCTGAAAACTGTTATTAACACTATACACCTATACAGCTGGCAGAAATAGAAAATTTGTCAGTACTGATAACTGGGATATGAATAAAAGGATATGCTCATTGCTGTTCGCTATGAGATTTATTGTGGCTTTTGAAAAGATTTTCAATGGCTATTGTAATTTTTTAAAAGTTGACATATCCTTTGACCTAGCAATCCTACTTTCAGAAGACAGTCCTGAACATTGGATATTACTATATATACAAAGATATTTTCTGCATTTCCATAAAGTCAAAGTCTGGACTTAGTACTGATTGTCCTTCAAAAAGGCTCTGGTTATGTATCTGCACATTGCGAAAAAGAATTCAAAACATTGGAAAAAAAAATTAACTTAAGTAAACTAGGGGATTTGGAGAGATTACCAAGTATTATTTTGAGTGAAGAGAAGATTCAGAATATTGTGTATAATATTCTGTCATTTGTATAAAGCAAATGCAATTCCTGTAAATATACATGAGTGATTATGTGCACACATCGCCACATATGATTAAATGAACTTTAGAATATATTTGCTAGGACATATAATTAATTTAAAATTGGTTGCCTGATTCGAAGAGGGGTAATGACAACAGATGAGGAGAGAATGAAGATGAAATTATCATATTCAGCATTTATATAAAATTACATATTTATATAAATACATATATAAATCTAATAAAAATGTTTTTAAAAATAAGTATATCTGAATTATGTCAATTTCTAAGTATAAGCTAATTTTGATCATAATAAATTATTAATATACAACCTTATCTATTAATGTTTTCCAGCATTTTCCTAATTGTGTGCTATGGAATATTTGTGTCTGAACAGAAATATTTTTATTTATTTTTATATTCCAAATTAACAGTATTCAGTTCTATAGTAAGTGTGATAAACTGCATATACTATATTCTCCTCTAGAAGATTCACAATGCTCATTCATTTATTTAAGGTTCTGAAAAGTCCTGGAATAAAAAGGCTATTAACTTGATTAACTGAACATTTCTCAGCCTTGCTCTACCATAGATTAGCTCTCTAAACTTTGGTATAGATTTTAACTCCTCATGGACTTTTCCTAATCTCTAAAATGTAGACAGGATTTTATTACCTTTGATGGTCTTTCTAGTTCTGAAATTCTACATCTGATAAACCTTCAGAAGTAATGTGGCAAAGGTCATGGTTTCAGTAAAGCCCCAAAGATATATTATTAATCAAAATTGAGTGAATCATTGTATTTCCTAGCATTTTTTCCTGTTTTTGTGAGGAATCATGAGACTAGTTAAGTTTCCATCTTAAGAAATAAAGAAGTACTCATTGTTCATTGTCTTAAATCATATGCTTTTATCCATAATCCATTAACCTTTTTGCTGTTAAACCATGGGAACTAATTTTATCCAAAGTAGTATAATAATGGAAGCTGATGTTCATACCTCATAACTCAGTTTGCCTTAGCAAGGTTATGGTAATACAGTTTGATATTTATGATTTCTTTTAAAGTGTCTTACATTAGAAGAAATCCTGGATCTTTTTGGATCTGCACTGGGCGACGCTTTTTCAACTGAAAAGTAGTACAGAAGCATTATTACACTGTAAAGCAGAATCTCAGGTCAGATGTACGTTTTAAGAGTTAGCCTTATAGAAGTACACTAAGGATAACAGTTTTTGCTATTTGCCTTAGTGCTGTTAAGAAGCATATCATAAATTCTTGACTTCTGCCAAACACAGATAATTTTCCCACGATTGCTCTCAAGAAATATGCCAAGGCCAGAGGCATTACAGTACAAGGGAAAAAATTAACATTATAATAATGAATAGTCTACTCAATATTTTGCTGATACTTGAGTAAAATATGGGCAGCCATTTTGGTTAGCTGAATTGCTAAATCAAGTCCAATAGTCCTTATTTATTGCATAAAGCAACAAGGCAGTGGCAGAAGAGTATAAACCCTGACATGTTCTTCTAGGCATCTGACATCCTAAATGATCATTGAAAAGAAATTAAAATAAGAATCTCATATGGAGGGGCGCCTGGGTGGCTCAGTCATTACGCATCTGCCTTCGGCTCAGATCATGATCCCAGAGTCCTGAGATCGAGCCCCGCATCGGGCTCCCTGCTCGGCCGGGAGTCTGCTTCTCCCTCTCCACTCCCCCTGCTTGTGTTCCCTTTCTCACTGTGTCTCTGTCAAATAAATAAAATCTTTAAAAAAAAAAAAAAAAAAAGAATCTCATATGGAGCTGCATTCTCAAATATAGGAAACTAAGAAAGAAGATTGGAAAAAACTAAATATAAATCATTTTGCTGATTAAAATGGTATCAAATAGATGAGAGAAGGGATATAGGCATTTTTAACCATTTCATAGAGAATTTCTATACACTATTAAACTCACATTTACGAAGACATTTACTTTGCAGTGATAGCCCATATCAGAGTCACTTTTTTTGCCCATTTGAATGGGAAGTTTGTCTTTGATAGAAGAACTCTCATTAAAACTAATGTTTATCATCCACTGCACTCTGCCATACACAATTCAAGATAAATCTCCTAAATTTTTATCCCATAACCCTAGCTGAAAATATATATTAGTGACACTTCAATCCTATAAGATACAAATCTTAAATTGGTTAACCTAGAATTCCATGCTGTCCCTTAATCACATTTTTTTCTAATATAATTTTCCCTTTTCAAAAAAATATTCTCATAGGCAAGTCTTCTTTTTCCTAATCAGGCTTTTGTAATCCAGTGCCTAAAATTTTGATTGCATTATTCTTTTTACATAGGATACCTTTCTCATTTATCCAACTGTCCAACCATTACCCACCATTTAATATATTAGAAGTCTACTTCACCAATTAACCTTTCCCAGCCCTTCCAGGCCACAGTGAAAACCTAAAAAAAAAATTAACTGATTTTAGAAGAAATAAATTATTTGATTTTAAACAAGCTACTAATGTTATATAAGCACTGATGTAGCTATGTGGAAAATAAGATTAATTCTCAACTTGCCTGACTGCAATTTTATACCCAATTATTTAAAATGGCATTGGGGTACCTCGGTGGCTCAGGGCCACCTGGGTGACTCAAGAGATTCTTGATTTCTGCTCAGGTCATGATCCTATGGTCGTGAGATCAAGCCCCGCATCAGGCTCTGTGCTCAGCATGGAGTCTGCTTAAGACTCTCTCTCCCTCTCCTTTTGCCCCTCCCCACTGATCTCTCACTCTTTCTCTAAAATAAATAAATCTTTTTTAAAAAATGCAACACAATTCTTCTCCTCTCATCATACATTTTTCCTTCATAATATTTCCAATTGAGGTAGAAATACAAACCTATAATTTGCTCTCTTTAGATAAACAGAATACATGACAACCAAGAATACAAACTGCATTAATTGATTTCAAACTTCTGGATCCCAGAACTATAAGAGAATACATTTGTGTTGTTTCAAACAATCAAGATTACAGTCTTGTATTAAAGCAGCAATTATAAATCAATACAGGGATTTTAAAGGAAAACATCTCAAAATAGCAAAGACAATATCATCAAAAAATATTCTGCCTCTATGATCCATCTAATGTTTATTCATTAGTATGAATGTTCATCTAGTACCCACCAGACAATTGAGAAAAATATCAAATAGAAGCTTCAAAAAGAACAAATTGGCTATCTGACTTTGGAGGTAATAGAGTTAATACAGGAAACAGATAACCAATGAAAAAATACATATAAAGGATCTATTGGATTAATTAAAGAAATATGAGAATCTACTAAATTTATGAAACAAGAATAATCTGTATTATTCCCCCCAAAAAAAGCAGTTGGGAAAAAAAGCAGTTGGACAAAAAAGAAAAACTAATAATTATATAAAAGGCTTATGAAATAAAAATAAAATCTGTATAAGTACTGGTTGTTAGAATAAATACAAATAAAGACTAAAGAACAAGGGGCACCTGGGAGGCTCAGTCAGTTAAGCATCTGCCTTTGGCTCACGTCAAGATCCCAGGGTCCTGGGGTAGAGCCCCATCTTGGGCTCCCACCTCAACGAGGAGCCTGCTTCTCCCTCTTCCTCTGCCCCCCCACTTGTTCTCTCTCTCTCTCTCTCTCTCTCTATATGTATGTATATACATATATATAAAAAAATAAAAATAAAATCTTTTTTAAAAAGACTAAAGAACAACACTGATGAAAATTTTAAGGAATCTTTGTAGAATGGATGATATTAAATCATAGTGAACACTGGCATCAGATTGTCAGGATACAAAAATGACTCTAACACCAAGTACCTGTGTAAACTTGGACTAGTTATTAAACGTTTATAATTTGTATTTCTTTATACATAGATTGGGAATACTAGTGGTAACACATTCAATGAAGTATTTTGAGGATCTGAAAAGCTACTGAATAAAAAGCAATTGGTACAATGCTTGGGAATTAATATAAAAGAAATAACGTAAGTTGTGGAATGTGATATCCTGCCTCTTGCCTCACATGCAATTCAGTGTTTTATATATATTCTACCCACTTGCAAACAACTTGTAGAGAATGTCACTATTCTGGGATAAGAACGGTAAAATAAACAGATCTACTGCTGATACGGTTTCAATAGCCAGTCTCATATTAATAAGTGTAGTGCATTCCTAAATCTGAAGGAAGAGCCAGTCATCACCAGACTTCTGAGGTAAATCAGCAACAGATAACAGAAAGATCAAAAAAGTATCAACTAACAGACCAACTGAGTCAGAAAGGAGGAAAAATAATATAGGAAAAGACAGCCGAAAATTTTCAATAAGGATTTCTGAGATTTGAAGCTATGCTGCACTAATTAAAATATAAAGCAATGTAGTGAAAAATATCAAACTAAAAGAAAAAAAAAGATGTTAAGCATTGCCTAAATTCAGCAGACCGTAAGGAAAAAAGGGGGAGAAATTTTAAGCATGTAGAAATGGAAAGAGATTCCTTAGTTATACATAATTTCTAAAAAGTATAAAAAATCATATAAAGGAGTTTGAAAAAAGAACAGATAAAACAGAGGCAGAAAAATAAGTATAAAAACATCATTTTTAAAACTCTGGATTAGTTCAACTGACTACTAATTGCCTACATAAAAATGATACACAGTTTTGTTAAAAGACAGTAATGTAAAGGCTTCAAGTTTTAGATTCAAAATTCTATATGAAGACAAAGAATCTAGCAATGTTATATAAACATTTCCATGCTACATGACTTAGAGACTAGGAGAAATATATGGTGCATCTTCCTTATGTAGATATATAACAAAAACGAGCCTATCCTGTAAAGTTGAGGTATTAGAAAAATAAGTTTGAGTATTTTAAAACTATAAAAGTAACAAATCAAAGAATTTAAAATATTCCAAAAACTGGGGCAAGGGGTGGGCAATAGAGTGAAAACAATATGAGTGAACTAAATTTTTCATTTTTGTGGTGGGTAATCAATAGATTCAGTTTAAAGTTGATAAATCAAGGGAGAAGTAGCAAGCAGAGTGTTTATAATTCTCAAACCTGGCATATTTTCAAGGCTTAACCAATGAGGTTTTTCTTAGTTCAGTGTGCCTCTGTCTTCTAGAAATCTTTTTATTTCTCCTCTAAAATTTTTATCATTTCCACCACAACATAGAGGTCCCCTTCTTTTTCAAAGGATTTATCCAAAAACTTTTTTGGGAAATGTAGTCTCTAGTGAGACAAATAGCTTCTTTTTACCAAGTTAAAATGACATACACATCCATTAACACAAAAACACAAAATGGCTATTTATAGATCTTTAAAATCATTTCCTCAATCCAGAGGAGTTTTCATAAGTCCTAATTAGTTTCCACTCATTAAAAAACTATTGAGTACCTACTCTTCTAAAAGCACCTGCCACTCTGCCAAGCAGTGGAATTGAAAAAAAAGACAGCTATGAGTTCTCTTCTTGGGATACGTGCATTCAAAAGAGGGAGATAGAAAATAAAGAAGTGCACAGTGAAATACATAAATTCTCTGAAGATTATAACACGGAGTTTTAAGAGCTATTGTAAGAGAAATTGGGGGTTGGGTCTCTGTTAAATAGGATATTATTAAGTTCACTCTGAGCTGATGACAGTATAATTAAAAGTGGTAAGAGAGAGTCAGTCATTCAAAGAACTGCCAGAGGATTCAATATAGAGAACAGTGGAAGCAAAAGCCATGAGACAATATAGGGCCTTGATAGTCAATAAAAGAAAAGAAGGTGAGATAACTTGAGTTGGGTAAATAAGAGTACAGTAGTCTGAGATTAAATTCTATAAAGAGGGCCTAGAAAATAGTTGGTGAAACAATCTGTTTTGGACTTGCAAAAGACCACTTGTGCTACACTATGAAAAGTACATTGTAGGGTATAAGAATAGAAGCCAGACAACTAGAGGATGATAAATGAGTGACAGCTGAAGGTGCTTTGAGCTAAAGTGACATTAATGGCATTAGTGAGAAGTAATCAGTGATAAAATTGGAGGAAAAACCAGTAAGGTATGTCTTTTATTATTCCTAATGAATTATTGTCATATTCTTATACCAATAATATCATAACAGTATTATTTTGAATACATGCACATGACAGAAAAATATGAACACTTTAAATCAGGGGGCTTATCTTGACTCAATTAATGATGGGTGCTGTCTATGTGTTGTGTTTAGTGGCTTACATATAATAAAGTTATGAAAGGTAAAAACTTTTTGGCTGTGAAGATTTTCTACAACAAATGTGCATCTGTTTTACCTTTCTTTGGTATATTACATTACCTTTTCCAAAAATGGAAACTTCTTGAATTAAGAAAGTGAAAACAAAATCAATCATAGCAAAAAGATAGTTGTAAAAAGACTTCAAGAAATGTTCCTGAATTATCAAGGGTTGAAATACCTTAAAAAATTTCCTACTCATTTATTTTGATATATGCCATATTTAGTAATCAAATAGAAAAATTAATATTGTTTTTACCACAAGCAGGCATCATCTTATAAAGAGACCATTTTCTAATTTTTGTGTAAGAAGATCATTAAAAATATAGAAGACATTGTTTTTTTCCTACAATACAACCCAGGTCAGCATATCAAAGTTTTGGGGGATTTCTTTGTTTTTTTGTTTGTTGTTGTTGTTGTTAATTAACAAAAATATTTTAGATACAACACTAAGAAAGCTCATATATCTAATCTAGAATACCTGCAACCTCCTGCAAGCTTGATAAGGGCAGATCCTGTGTTTTATTCTGTGTTGTATCAGCAGTGTCTGCGAGTACCTGTCACAGTGAATCACTGAACTGTGTTTGTTAAAAGGAAATGAATTGAACTATACATAGCCATTGTTCACGACTTTGTCATCATTGGTAAATATATCCCAAGTTCTAACTAATTACCTAAGGACAAAGCCACCTGCCAGTCTCTGCCTTCTTGGTCTTACTCAGATACTAAAGGTCTTACTTACAGATACTAAATCTCGTCAGTGCTACACACCTCTTGAATCAAATTAGAATAAACCTGACAGTGTGCTAAGAACCTTAGATTCATAAGTAGAACCTATGCACATACTTCATTTAACTTCCCTCTTTAGTTTACCTAAAGGATCATCTGAGAATCTGTGATATCTTTAAGGGACAGATTTTTCCATTATTTTTTTACAGTAGGCTTAAGTTCATATTATCATAAATTATCAGTTTCAAAATGCCATAACAATATACAATGTATCATTCTATCTTCCATAGCCTGAGAACTAAACTATTCCCCGAACTCTCTTTTACTTGATGGTGTTCCAAATCCCCCTAGTTCTGACTGTTTATAATTTCATACCAGATAGAAAACCACAGCATCCGATTCAGAGCATTGCCACTCTCTCTGACATATTTGAATATTGGTGCTGACCCATACTGATCTTTACCACACATCTTTGGATACTAGGAATTGGACATTAATAGGCAACATTCCTTGTGGTTCCACTGTTCCTAAATTCTTGACTTTCCACAGTCATAACATGTTTAAAATGTATGTCTTTAAATATACGACATTTCATAAATCAATGACAATGATTCCAGAGGAACTATGTTTTGGATCCTAGTGACATAGAATTTGACATCAGTATGAATGAAATTAACTGCTCAATATGTATAAAGCAGGTACTAAGTCATTAGGTAAACACTTGTCAAATTTTAATGTGCATTAAGATTCAACTGGAGTGCTAATTAAAATGTATTACCAGACCCCCCTCTTCCAGAGATCACGATAGGATAGAATTGTTCAGTCCATCCAACTGTCTGCATTTTATAACGCCACAAAAGACTCTGATACAGGTGACCATGTGCCATAGTAAAGATATAGTAAAGATATACTCAATCTAAAGGTGTTAATTGGGGAACAAATTTCAGTTACTACTACTTGGGAAACTGAGATCTGAATTCAGATTACTCCAGTGCCTTCCCTCAAGTCAATTCCTCCAAGTTCTAAATGTATTTCTTATCTAGTAATATCTTTTCACTGAACCAGACTTAAGCTAAATGAGTGTGTCCCCAAAAACAATTTAAGAAAAACACTTTAGGAAACATCTTTTTTTTCCCTAGTTCATGAATATTCCAATATTGAACAAACTCAGAATTTGAACCTTATTATCTGAATAACTGCTAAGTTAACTGATGTACTTAATGTTTCTTTCTCAAGGAAAAGTTTTTTCCTATTCAAAAACTATGAGTTACATTTGAGAGAGTTTGAGAAAATTCCAAGTTTGTTCAATTTCTTTTAATTTATCATAATTTATCATAAACATGCAAGATACCTTACATTCTAGAAATACTGGAATATTCGAGAAACAAAACAAAGAAGCATAGGGAAAAAGGAAAGAGGCAAACCAAGAAGCAGACTCTTTTCTATAGAGAACAAACTGATGGTTACCAGAGGGAAGAGAGGTGGAGGGATGGATGAAATAGGTGATAAGGATTAAGGAGAGCACTTGTGATGAGCACTGGGCATTGTATGGAAGTGTCAAATCACTAAATTGCACACCTGAAACTATTACACTGTATGTTAACTAACTGGAATTTCAGTAAAAATTTGAAAAAAAAAAGAAACTAAAAAAAAAAAAAAGAAAAAGAAACAGTGCCATTCTTCCAAGCTAACTACTATTAGTATAATGAATTATCACTGTTATACAGGGTATCACTGGAAAGGTGAATCATTATTTAATCACACAAATAAGTAACCACTTGCATAAGTAATAGAGAAATGAAAAAAAAAAAAAAATCCGGCAGCAGTAGCATCAACAAAAGCCTGTGTGGTTTTGTTGTTGTTGTTCTTGTTTGGGTTTGACTGTTTTTTAAATTGCTTGACTGAGTTGTATCTTTAGAAATATTTTTTTCAAATATTGATGCTAAAGTCAATGGAATGGTAAAATTCAGAGTTTAGATAGAAAGCAGTATTTTAAATTTTCAAAATAACTTAGGTAAACTTGCTCCCAAGTTGCCATTGATATTTTGGTTGTCATTTACATTTAATGATAGTTCTTGCATTCTCATTTTATATCAATATACTTCTGCCAAGACTTTCATAAAATGCCAGCTGTGGCATAATTTAGTTATACATGCTTAGATTCAAAGTGGCACCTGAAGATTTCTACCTATAAGATCTACTTGCTTCTAATTGTTGGATTATAAGAACCTGGATATATTTTAATAGACAGGATTTGATGTCAGAGGAACAGTGTAAAAAAAAAAATGCATGCTGTGTTTTGCAAGCATCATTATGTTGATAGTTGATTCATATATTACAATTTCACAATGGTTTTCTTATTATTAATAAGCAAACATGTGATCCTACAATTTTCTGAAATTTTTCCCTAATTCCTTAACATCTAGCCAATCCTAAAACTCATTACAGCTTGCAAGAGAGGAAAGCATTTGGGAATAATATTTTTGCTCTTCCAAAATTTCTATTATTTCAATTTCCTTTAAGACTGTTGGCTTTCCATTTGAACTTAGATAATGTTATAAAAACAGTTAATTTTCAAAAATACATAATTAGAAATTAATCACACAGAAAATAGCTTTGATATTTGCATGCTTCCCCTTTGGAATTTCAAATCAATACATCTTTAGTACTTGATTTAGTGTATTTATGCTTTACCAAGAGACACACTAACCAACACTAAAAGTTATGAACCAGATGTCAGCTTTTTGGCAATGGATATCTTATGCACCTCATGAGACCTACTCTGCAATATGGTGCTACATGGATGCCAATACGATGCTGTCAACAGGGGATCAATTTTTATAGACGTTTTACTATAAAATATCACACAAATATTTTTTAATGAACTTAAACCCCACTGTAGCACATTGAAAAAAACTGTGACAGAGGAGAACCTTACTCTTTCTCTAGTACATTAAGAATACTGGGAATGCGGGGGGTGGGGTGGGAGGGATGGGGTGACTGGGTGATACACAGTGGGGAGGGTATGTGCTCTGGTAAGCGCTGTGAATTTTGCAAGACTGTTGAATCTCAGATCTGTACCTCTGAAACAAATAATGCAATATATGTTAAGA
>NC_138375.1:82039701-82071999 GCF_054177405.1 Leptonychotes weddellii | reverse complement strand
AAAAAAAAAGAATACTGGGAATGCTGCAAAATTTATCCAAAATCAAGTAGCAGAATATTCATTTGAAAAATGATATACTTTTATTATCATAATTTCAACTATGTAAAATCTTCCTAAGAAAGCCCAAACCAATATTAAAAGCAAAACACTACTAAGCACGTAAAATGTTTCTGAGTTCCATGACAAATAACAAGGCTCAGCCAAGGATTTTAAAATATTTTTTTTTTAAAGATTTTATTTATTTATTTTGAGAGAGAGAATGAGATAGAGAGAGAGAGCATGAGAGGGGGGAGGGTCAGAGAGAGAGGCAGACTCCCTGCTGAGCAGGGAGCCCGACACGGGACTCGATCCCGGGACTCCAGGATCATGACCTGAGCCGAAGGCAGTCGCTTAACCAACTGAGCCACCCAGGCACCCAGGATTTTAAAATATTAAGACCTTTTTCTTTCCAAAGTTCAGGGAGATAAACTGCCTCAATGATAATGCACTACTTATATTATCTGGGAAATATGAGTGTCCATAAAGGAAAAAAATAAGGAATTACACATAAACAATCATGAACATATCTGTCATAAGTCTTAGCTGCAAGCAACAGAAACCTATTCTGGCTAATCCAAGTATGAGTGGAAGTGTATGTTCACACACACACACACATACACATACACACACACACACCACCCTCCCACACACAGACTTAACAGCACAATTTTACTGAAGAATTTAGAAGACTCATAGACCTGAATAGAGGAAGAAGGATCAAATTTGTAAGAAATTCACGAATGGGGCAATTTTAAAAGCAAAGAAGGGAGTAGGAAAACCACCACAGTTTACTAGAACCATTCCCACCGAGACATTTTCCTCCATACTATAGAACCCCAACATTAATTGACCCTGCTTCCAATGACCAAAATTGATTTCTAACAGCACTTTGTTTCACTAGTTCCATGTTTAGTCTTCAAGGAAGAGCCATGTAATTGGCTGAACATGAGTCAAGTTCACAAGCCCATAAAATGGAGATTTGGGAGAGGAAGGCTCTCCCCACTTCAACATCCATTATAGTAGGCAGTGTACTATTTCTCACCAAACACAAAAACAATGGAGAAGTTTCCTGAGTAGAATTGATGGTATATTACAGACAGCCAAGAAAATCACCAAATGCTTATATTCATTATAACATGAACTAGTTATGAAGACAGAAAGTAGGGAAAGAAAAAATGAATTATTTTTTAAATTTAAGTGGCATTCACATAACATAAAATTAATCATTTTTTATTATGGTAAGCACATTTAACATGAGATCTACCATTCTTAACAAAATTTTAAGTGCACAATGCAGTATTCTTAATTATAGGCACAATATTGTACACCAGATCTCCAGAATGTATATTACCATGTTAGCCATTTTAAAGTGTGTTCTTCCATGTCATTTAGTGCATTCACAATACTGGGCAATCACCATCTCTGTCTAGTTTCAAAATACTTTCATCACTCCAAAAGAGAACCATATACTCATTAATCAGTCACATGCCATTCTCCATTCGTAGGCCTTGATAACCACCAATTTGCTTTACTTAGCTACACACTTACCTATTCTGAAAAATTAATATAAATGGAATCATTCAATATGTAATCCTTTATATCTGACTTCTTTCACTTAACATGTTTTCAAAGATTATCCATGCTATAACATGTATTTGTATGTTATCCCTCTTTATGGCTAATATTTCATTATATGCATATACTACAATTTGTTACCCATTCATCCTCTAATGGATATTTGAGTTGTTTCCAAATTTTGGCTATTGTGAATATTGTTGCTATGAGTAATCATTCAGAAGTATCTGACTACTTGCTTTCCATTCGAGTATATACTTAGGAGCAGAATTGCTGGATCATATAGTAATTCTGTGTTTAACTTACCAAACTGTTTTCCACATTTGATGAACCATTTAACATCCCTACCAGCAATGTAGGAAGGGTTCATTTTCTCCACATCCTCACCAACATTTCATTTCACATATATAGTTCTTAATTATCTTGATACTAGTGGGTGTGAAGTAGTAGATTATTATGCTTTTAATTTTCATTCCCTAATGATTGATGATAAGTATTTTTTCATGTGCTTGTTGGAAATTGTATGTCTTATTTGGAGAAATGTCTATTCGTGTACTTTGCCCATTTTTTTTAATTGACTTGCCCTTTTGTTTTTGAGATGTAAGAGTTCTGTACTAGATCCTTATCATATATATGGTTTGCATATTGTCTCCCATCCTATAAGTTTTTTTCTTTTTTTTTTTTTAAAGATTTTATTTATTTATTTGAGAGAGAGAGAATGAGATAGAGAGCATGAGAGGGGGGAGGGTCAGAGAGAGAGGCAGACTCCCTGCTGAGCAGGGAGCCCGACGTGGGACTCGATCCCGAGACTCCAGGATCATGACCTGAGCCGAAGGCAGTTGCTTAACCAACTGAGCCACCCAGGCGCCCCCTATAAGTTTTTTTCATTTTCTTGATAATGTCTTTTGATACACAAAACTTTAAAATTTGATGAAGTTCAGTTTATCTATTTTTTTCTTTTGTAGCTTGTACTTTTTTGTCATATCCAAGAAATCACTGTGAAATCAAAAGTCATGAACTTTTCCCCTATGATTTCTTCTAAGAGTTTTATAATTTTAGAACATATGTTTTGGTCTTTGATCCATTTTGAGTTAATTTTTCTATTTGGGTAGGGAGAGACTCTAACTTCATTTTTTTGTATGTGAATATACAGTTTTCCCATCACCACTTGTTGAAGAGACTATTCTTTCCCCATTGAATAGTCTTAATATCCTGTCTAAATCAATTTTCCACCGAGATATGGGTTTATTTCTGGAATCTCAATTCTAATGGTATGTCTAGCCTTAATGTCAATAAACATTGTTTTGATTACTGTGGCTTTATAGAAAGTTTTAAAATCAGGAAGTTGAGGGGGTGCCTGGTGGCTCAGTTATTGGGCATCTGCCTTCGGTTCAGGTCATGATCCCAGGGGTCCTCGGATTGAGCCCCATGTCGGGCTCCCTGCTCGGCAGGAAGCCTGCTTCTCCTTCTCCATTTCCCCCCACTTGTGTTCCCTCTCTTGCTGTGTCTCTCTCTGTCAAATAAATAAATAGATCTTAAAAAAAATAATAAAATAAAATCAGGAAGTTGAGTTCTCCAATTGTGTTCTTCATTTTCAATATCATTTTGGCTATCTGTGGCCCCCTGCAATTCTATGTTAATTTAGGGAGAAGCTTTTCCATTTCTGGATATAAAACATTAGAATTTTCATAGTGATTGCATTGTTTGTAGACTGCCTAGGGTAGTACTGCCACCTTAATAATATTAAGTCTTCAAATCCATGAATGTGGAATTTATTTCCATTTATTTAGGTCTTCTTTCATTTCTTTCAGTAAAGTTTTGTAATTGTTGGTGTACACATCTTTCACTACCTTGGTTAATTTATTCCTAGGCATTCTTTTTAATGCTATTGTAAAACAAATTGTTTTCTTAATTTCCTTTTCATACTGTTTATTGCAGTAAACAATATGTAAAAGTCAAGTGACTTTTGTGTGTTGATTTTGTACCCCACAACTAAGTCACTTAAGCACAAATCATAGATTTTTTAAAATTTGGGGTGACTTTCTCTACATAGGATCATTCATTATGCCATCTATGGAAGAGAGAGTATTGCTTCTTTCTTACCAATCTGGATGTCTTTTCTTTTTTCTCCCTTCCTTCCACTTGTCCATCTAATTATTCTGGCTAGAAGTTCTAGTACATTGCTGAATAGTAGTGGTGAGAGTGAACATCCTTGTCTTATCCCTATTCCTTTTCTTATTCTTAGAAGAACAGTTCAGTCTTTCATTATTTCATTATTGAGAATGATGCTAGCTGTGGATTTTTCATAGATTTCCTTTATCATGTTGAAGAAGTTTCCTTCTACTTCTAGTTTTCTGAGGTGTTTTTGTTTTTGTTTTTGTTTTCATGACAGTGTATTGGATTTTGACAATTTTTTTCTGCCTCAATTAAGATGATGTAATTTTTTTTCTCCTTGACCTATTAATATAGTAACATAACATTGACTGATCGTCTTATGTTGAAACAATCTTGTATTCCGGGGATAAATCCCACTCAGTCATGACATATAATCCCTTCAATATGCTATTGGATTTTGTTGGCTAGTATTTTGTTTTGGAGTTTTGCCTCTATACTCATAAGGGAAACTGGTTTGCAGTTTTCTTTGCTTCTGGTGTCTTTCTGAGACTTTTGTATCAGGGTAATGCTGATATCATAGAATGAGTAAGAAAGTGTTCTCTCCTCTTTTATTTTTAGGAAGAGTTTCTGAAGAATTGGTGTTAATTCTTTTTTAAATGTTGATAAAATTCACCAGTGAAGTCATATGGTCTTCCAGTTGTCTCTATTGGAAGGTTCTTCATTACTGATTAAATCTCTATTTGTTACAAGTCTTTCAGATATCCTATTTCTTCTTGAGTTAATTTTGGTATTTTATATATTTCTGGGAATTTGTCCATTTTCCCTAGGTTATTTAATTACTGGCAAAAGATTGCTCATAGATCATTTTTACATCTATAGGGTCAGCAGTAATGTCCCAACTTTTCCTTTCATTTAATTACTTGCATCTTCTCTGTTTCTCCTTAGTCACTCTAGATAAAGTTTTGTCAATTTTATTGATCATTTCAAAAATGAACATGTGGTTTTATCAATTAGCTCTATTATTTTTCTATTTTCTATTTATCTGTGCCCTGATTTTTTATTATTTCTTTCCTCCTGCTGGATTTCAGTTTAATTTCCTCTTCTTTTATTAATTCAAGGTATAACATTAAGTAATTGATTTGAAAATTTTCTTCATTATAAATTTGCAGTTATAATTTTACCTCTGAGCACTGCTTTTTCTATACTCAACAAGTTTCGGTATGTTGTGTTTTTGTTTTTCATCATAATGTGTTTTCAAATTTCCCTTGTGAAATCAGAATTGTTTTTCTTTGACTTATTGGTTTTTTAGAGTGTGATGTTCAATTCTAATCTGTGAATGTTCCGTATTTATTCTTTTATTGATTTCTAGCTTCATTCCTTGTTGTCAGAAAAGACATATTTTTATGATTTGAATCTTTAAAAATTTATTAAGACTTGTTTCATAGTCTAATATATGTCTATCTGGAAAGTATTCCCTATGCTCTTGAATATTCTGTGCATTCTGCTATTTTGGGAAGGAGTGTTATACAGATGTTTGATAGCTCTAGTTGGTTTGTAGTGTTTTCAAGTTCTTGATTTCCTTATTGATATTCTAACTATTCTTTCTACCATTGAAAGTAGATTATTGAACAATCCCTCTATTTTTATATAACATTCTATTTCTTTTCCCTTAAATTCCATCAATTTTTACTTCATATATTTTGGAGAACTGTTATTTGGTGTATACATGTTTATAATTGATGAATTGACCCTTTTTTTTACATCAATGTACCAACTTATACTGGCATCTTTCTCTCTTGTAACATTTTTTTCTAATATCTATTTTGTATGATATTAGTATAGTCATACCAACTCTTTTTTTGTTACTATTTGCATGGAATATCTTTTTTCATCCTTTACTTCAAATCTATTTGTCCTGTTATAAACATTTCTTGCTTTTCCTCTTTTTTTTTTTAAGACTTTATTTATTTGAGAGAAGGTGAGCGAGAGAGAGAGAGCATGAGCAGGGGCAGAGGCAGAGGGAGAAGAAGACACCCCAACTGAGCAGGGAGCCCTTTGCAGGGCTTGATCCGAGGACTCTGGGATCATGACCTGAGCCAAAGGCAGACACTCAACAACTGAGCCACCCAGGTCCCCCTCCTTACCTTTCCTTCTAATATGGCACATAACACCTCTTATGCATACAATAAAATTCTTTGAGTATGTATGATGGACTGACTAGGTTGCTAAGTACTGCAAAAACCTCATCTCTGCCATCAGTGGAATCACAGCTTAGTGTAGAGAAAAAAAACAATGTATTTCTTAATCTCTTAAAACAAATTGGAAAACAAATTTATGTAGGGAGAAACTGGTAAAAATCAGCACAGAAGTCTAATATATAATATCTGATCTACACTGGTTTTGAAAAATAATTTTTAAAAGACCACATTATTTTATACTCGAATAAACTAATTATTTAATATTGATGTTAAATGAAGACAGACCCTGAAATTGCCCTACTGCATAATCCCAACTATTATATATATGCTATTCTAGACATAGTGCCTTAATGTGACAGATCATTTATTCTCTCTTTAAGGATTAAATAACACATAGATTGTTAATAATCTAATTTTGTAACCATTATTAATAGCAGAAGCATCTCAAAAAAAAAAAAAAAAAAAAAAAGGGCGCCTGGGTGGCTCAGATGGTTAAGCGTCTGCCTTCGGCTCAGGTCATGATCTCAGGGTCCTGGGATCGAGTCCCGCATCGGGCTCCCTGCTCCTTGGGAGCCTGCTTCTCCCTCTGCCTCTCTCTCTCTCTCTCTCTCTGTTTCTCATGAATAAATAAATAAAAATCTTAAAAAAAAAAAAATAGCAGAAGCATCTCAACCAAATTTCTAAGGATTTATTCTACATCAAGTTCAATTAAGTCAAATTTTTTTGAATAGAATATTGCACATTGTAGACTTTTAAAAGGTCACCTTTGACCACTTTGACAATGTTCTGCACAGAAATGCTGATACTTTTAACTGAGTTTACATATATTTTTTTAATTCACATATAAGTAAAAAGAGAAATACTTTAATTAAAATTACATTTTTATCATTAAAAGCTATGCAATATCCATAAATTTCCTTTATAGGACACACACACTTACCTTGTATAATATGTTGTGATAGGGTGAATGCCAAATGATTTATGCCAAAACTTATTTATTTTCCACCGAGTGCTGTCATTTATCTGTCTCTTAACAGTAAAAACACTCCATTTTTGAGTAAAGAAATTTATATTATGATGTCCTGAAATGCTAGCATAAATATAGCTATTTTATTTAGATGTCATGTTCTGGAATTTTCAATTTATTCTGATAGTTACTATAGACGATATGAACAGTCTTGAGAAGAAAATCAGTAAGAGTCTATCTACATAAAATGTAATAGAGACTATATTTAGAGAATAGAAGTAGTGAACTAAGGAATCTCTCATTTTGGGATCAAGGACATAGCTGCTTTTTCTTTCTTCTTTCTTTTTCCTCTATTAGTCTAGATATTTGACTTATGTTCAGTGATCCATCCAAAATGTATTGTTTTGGGCTACTTCCTGACAGTAGATATTTGTGTCTTCATAGATATTTATCTGATAGGAAGTAATTAAATTCTTGTTCACCATTTTGGTGGAGAAGACAGAACCTGTGTGCACATAGAATACTATCTGATTTATTAAAACTCTAGTTCTCTTACAGATAAGGAAAAGTTTGGGCATTACTCTGACAAGTTTTGCTTCACTACAGTGCTTATGTTTTCAACTTATAGACATGTTACAAATAGAAAATTTCACTTAAAAATTGTTTGTTTCCCTGTACTTAACGTTAAATGTGCATGACAAATTTATAAATGTGTAACATGAAAAATTACATATCCTCTCAGCTATATTTTGTTATATTTTATCAGTTCAACGCATTTCATTCTTTCAGTATTATATAGTCTTATGAAGTCATAAGAGAACTAGGAATCAAGGACTTAAAGTTTAACTCTTCTATCAAAGGAAATACCCTAATACTGGGACAGTAACTTCACCTCCTTGACTCTACAGAAATGCATTCTTCAAATTTAATTATGAAACTCATTGTCTATCAGATAATTAAAGAAACGTTTTTTACACTTATAGAATAAAAAAACAGTTTAGAAACACATGCAATTTATAAAATCAATTATGTTATCTGAGTCCTAATATGCAGTTTTGGATGTTTTACACAGATGTAATAGAAACAAGCACATAATAATGTATACATAATTTAAAACATTTTACTTTTCTTTGTGTTCTTCATCCAGTTCTTAAATTGATAGCAAATGGAATAAAGTGATAAATTTAGGTGATGCTTAATTCTTTGTAAGTCTCTTGCAGCTATCAAATTATTATTGTCTTGAAAGTGGTCAATAAGAATTTTATTATATTACTAAACGAGGAACATACTGTATATATAATGCTAGGTATTATGAAATAATTCACTGTGGGTGTTCATTGACTATTTTATGTGTTATTTTAAAAGTTAGATCAGAGAAGTTACTTCATATTGATTATTCAGAATAATATTTTAAAAGAAGACAAAAAATATTTGAGTAATCAAAAATTAGATAAATTAGATTAAAAGTGAAATGTGGAGGAAATATATTAATAAAAATGTGTCAAGGCAAAAACAGAGATAATCCAAGAAATTACATCTTTTTAAAATTAATGTATATCTTTAAAATAATGTTAGTGGGGCGCCTGGGTGGCTCAGTTGTTAAGCGTCTGCCTTCGGCTCGGGTCATGATCCCACCGTCCTGGGATCGAGCCCCGCATCAGGCTCCCTGCTCCGCGGGAAGCCTGCTTCTCCCTCTCCCACTCCCCCTGCTTGTGTTCCCTCTCTGGCTGTCTTTCTCTCTGTCAAATAAATAAAACCTTTAAAAAAAATAAAATAAAATAAAATAATGTTAGTAATATTTTGCAAGAAAGGAAGTAATATATTTGGATGGAACTCAAATTCTTCTATTAGATTTTAGTTTTATAAGTTTTTCTTTTGCATGGTATACCACACTACAGACAAGAAAGACCACATCTCTCTTTTTTTTTCCTGAATACCATCCTTTGAGATAAGCATTCTCATTACCCCCATTCTATAGACAATACAACCCAGGTGCTTAGAACGTAAGTAAACTCTATAAATTTATATACCAAGTAAGCACTAAACCTGAGCCAATATAAAGTTAGGACTCTAATTATTTGTTTTCAGTATTTATGTGCTATGTGAGCTTTTAATATTTATTTTAATATGTCTTTATTATTTTATCAAAACAAATCATGTCAACAGTGATTTGTTCAGACCTTCTCTGATTATGCCAATAGAAAATAATCTGCCCCTCCTTGTTTTATTTCCTATCATTTTATCTCTAACTAGAATGGCACAAATTTGCAAAGATGCAAATTTGCATTTTATTGACATGATAGTATGTATCTATAGTCAGAAAAATATAGCTATAATAAATATATAATTGGGAGAAAAGTTATTCATCATAAACAAAGTGAGTATATTTTACCACCATCAATAAGAATAGTCAGTACCCTATGCTTATTGCTTCAGTGAGTTGCATATATGAAGATGGATGAAAACAGTACCTCCAATCCAATATTTTATGTCAAAAAATTTACAGGGCAAAGAAACTATGCTTAAATAATGAAAAGCTTGTGCACACAATGGCCTCAACTGCCATTTGTACTGAGATTAGATTTGTACTTGGTATAAGCAAGAATTTCTGGTCATGCATCTGCAAACTCATTTGCACAGCAAAATGTCTATAGGTGCAAAAGTTATGCTGAAGTCATATCCATGAACTGGACATTCATGTTCCTACAAGATATTCCAAGGGGTAAAAGGAAAAACAACCTATTATCAAATAAGAATCATTCCCGAGAATGAAAGAATGTTTCTATTAAAGTAAACAAATTTTAAAATAAACTAGAAAAAGTTTTCACTTATATAAACTTTTCATTTTTTTTATGGAACAAAATTTTAAGATCAGGATTAGTATATTTCCTCTCAAGTCAATTCTATTGATAAATTATGATGTTAGAACTGGTGAACAAAAACTGGCAACTGTTCTGGACCCTCTGTAAGATACACACATGACAGAGATAGGAGATCAAGCCCCCCAAAGATTGAGGCCTATGGCATTAATGAAGGTTTTAGATGTCCAATATCTGGGGTTATACAGCAACATCCCATGCAAGATAAAGGACAAGTCATGGCACCCTACACTATTTCCACTCAAACAGTGGCATTGTGTTTGGAAGGCCTCTACATATTTTGGAGCTAGCACATAATTCAGTTGGGAATACAGCTCAACTTATTTATCAAATGTCTTAGAAGGTTTAAAAGAGCAAAATAGGTCTGTGGAGCAAGTTCAGGTTGTAGTATAAGATATCCTATCATTTAGACTATATACAACAAAAGATTCCACAGTTCTGGAATTATCTGTGAAGATAAGGATGCTTTAGTTAATTTACAGCTCAATAAAAAAGGTAAATAGTATATATATATATGTGTGTGTGTGTGTATGTTTATATATATATACATATATATATATATATATATATACATAAAGCACGTTCAACACATAATTTATTTTCTGGATATATTTTGAATTCTGGATGATAGAAAATTTAATGTGTTCAATTGGCTAGAAGCTAACTAGAATAACATAAGATTAGATTTAAAGGCATAATTTGATTCAAAGTCATATAATTTTAGAACTGAAAACAATCAGAGGTCCTCCTAACTGAACCTTTCATTTTATAAGTGTGAAAACTTAGTAACAAAAATATTATAATTTACACAAAAATAACATTTGCAGAGTAACCACTCTGGCTTACTTCTTCCCCAACCTGTAAATGTTCTTTCCTCTAATACCCAGCTCCATGATGATAGATAATATGGTAAAATCCAAGCAATGGATAATGGAAAATTCATTCCACCTCTGCACCAAAAACATTATCCTTTGAACGAAACAAAAGGGTGTGGCAATCTAAACCTATAGAACAAAATATAAAACACACAAATTGACTGCCCAGGACACCTTTTACATATTAATAATACAGAATGAAAATATCATTAACTTTGACAAAATGTAAACATAAAGTTGAAGAAGTTGGGAGTAGAAAGCAGGAAAAAGAAGACTCAAGTGATACTAGCTATGGGAAAAATATTAACAAAAACAGATTTATCTATGTTACATAAATTTACAAAAGTAACCTATATGTGGTGGCAAGGTAGATGAAAGATGGTATATGTAAATGAAATCTTCATATATTGTAGCCAAAATCAAATCTAGTATGCTGAGCCTCTGGCAATCCCTGACAGGAAAATTTGAATGCAAGGTACAAGGAAGTCCTATAAATATTGTAAAGCCTGACTATGGTACATCAAATGTCTACATGATCATAGATACACATCATGAAATGAATATTGTCTGAATCACCATGTCATAAGGTGGGACTGGCATATTTGAACCCAGGCCTAATACGATATAAAGAACACAAGAAGTGGTCTAGACCCCTTTGTCCCTTCTCATTTACTTGTATTACACTGACCTGACACCTCTCCCTAAATTCACATCTACAGCTTTGCTGGGAGTAGGGATTATTGCCATGACCAGTTAACAGAAGAGGAAAATATTAGGGCTTTGTTCAGAGATGAGTCAGATCAATATGTTAACAAAGTAGAAACTGAGGGCTACTATAACCCAGGAATGATCTTGAAAGACACGGTTAAGGAAAGCCTCCCAGGGGGCAGATCTTCAAGCAGTCTACCTGGTTATCCATTTCATGTGGAGAAAGACATGTTCTTATATAGGAATATACACAGAATCATGGGAAGTAATGGTTGGAATTGAAATATTGATACATGAAGAAACACGTGAATTGGCTTATGAGAGTGGGTACAAAGTATGAGAATCTGTCTCTTAACATAAACACTTACCAAAAAGCATCCTCCACATAAAAGATACTAAGTAACCAAAAAGAAAGAATGGCTTGTTCCGGGGATGTCAGCCATCTTCTTTTTTCTATCACACCTGTGGGAGCACAGTGGATCCATGGATAGAGCAATCTGGAGGCAGAATATAGGGTTTGCATGGGCCCAACAGGCTTGACTGCCAATCACCACGACTGATATATCTATTGCTACTGCTGACTGAATAGTCAGCAACAGATACTGAAGCTAGATCCTAAGAATGTTGCTTAAGCTTGAGGAGACCAAGCTTGTCACTTTGGCAAGTTAATTAAATTGGATCCTTTCTACCCTAGAAAGGAAGCATCATGTTCTTATGGATATCAATACATATTCCAGATGCTACTATTAACCACCCACAGGTCCGTGGTTAGTACCATTACTAATGTGCTCACAGTATCTAATTTACTGTTATCTCACATGACATTACCCTAGACCAAGGGATTCATTTTTGACAAAGGATATTACACAAAGAAATTAGCTACTATTCATGCAAAGGTAATTGATCCTGATTATCCTGAGTATATCTGATTATTGTGATATAATGAGAACATTGAGTCCAGAGCACAGAGGATTCACTGGGGCACCTCTTTGTACTTCCCTGTCTTGTATTAATTATAAATGTGTGATTGCAGTAACCACAGCCTAATGAGAAACGAGAACTTTACCAAAGATCTTGAAGAAATTCAGTTTTCACAGAAACCAAGAGTTTAAATTCCTCAGAAATGAAGGCCTTGGTTGCCCTACCTGGCAAGTACCTACTCCAGCAGAAGTGATAACCCAGACAGGAAAGTCTAGAATGGATGCTAGAGGAGGTAGATTGATATTAGGGCCTTGAGTACTGCAACAAGAGGGACTATAGTTTATACAACTAATCTTCCTGTTATTTTTTTTTTCTTTTAAGAATCTGTAACACAATACCATTTTGTCAATGACAGTGAAGGATGGACATGAATGGATGCTGAAACATGTACAGTAAATGCTACTGGTACTCTCCCTGCCCATATCTACCTGGCACTCCCATGTATATTCTGACTGACGTCTTCTTAGTATAAGAAACTCATGTCAAGAGCCCAGATGTCCATCAACAGATGAATGGTTAAAGAAGATGTGGTATATATATCAGCCATCAAAAAAAATGAAATCTTGCCATTTGCAACGACATGGATGGAACTAGAGGGTTTTATGCTAAGGTGAAATAAGCCAATCAGAGAAAGACAATTACCATATGATCTCACTGATAATGTGAAATTTAAGAAACAAAACAGAGGATCATAGGGGAATAGAGGAAAAAATAAAACAAGATGAAATCAGAGAGGTAGACAAACCATAAGAGACTTTTTTTTAAAGATTTTATCTATTTATTTGTCAGAGAGAGAGAGAGAACAAGCAGGGGCAGTGGCAGGCAGAGGGAGAAGCAGACTCCCTGCCAAGCAGGGAGCCTGATGCGGGACTCAATCCCAGGACACTGGGATCATGACCTGAGCTGAAGGCAGATGCTTAACCAACTGAGCTACCCAGGCATTAAGAGACTCTCAATCATAGGAAAAAAACTGAGGGTTGCTGGAGGGGGAGGGGTGGATGGATGGGGTTACTGGATGATGGGTATGAAGGAGAACACATGATGTAATGAGCACTGGGTATTATATAAGACTGATGACCTCTACCTCTGAAACCAATAATACATTATATGTTAATTGAATTTAAGTAAAAATTTGTTTTTAATTTTTTTAAATTAAAAAAAAAAAAGAAAAAAGAAACTCTTTCACGTCTTTTTATGGTTATGAGAATTTATTTAGGCTGCAAGCAAGGCAAGCCTAACTTTCTGGGGAGTTCATTCATTCAAAAACAGCTATGAAGAACTTATGAAATGAGTTTGATAAATACCCCAGCTCCCTTAAAATTGGACTGGGGAAATTCTGAGGCATATGCAAATTATTTTCCAGAGCACCCTAGCAGGATTGAAATACAGTCATCCACAACAGTAATTTGGTCAATAAAACATCCTTCATTGGAGGTCTTCTGTCCCCCATCTCAGTCCCCCTCTTCCTTCTTTTCCAACCTCCCAAATAAACCTCTTACACTTAAATCCTGTCTCATTGTCTGTTTTTAAGGAACAAAACTTAAGGCAAGATTCATGCCCACTCAACTAATAGCAATATAAATCCAATTATATTTCAAGGTTCCTTTTGGAAACATTTTCTTCCACACTATGTATTTTGCCTCAATGTCCCCAGTTGACAGTAATATTTCTATACTTTGAATACCTGTGACATAACTGTGGCACATACTTTGACCTTATATCAACAAATATCTTGAGTTATACATTTTTTTATTTAAAGTTTTTCTTGTTTCTCCAGGATTGTAGCCCTTTAAATAACAGATGTTATCTACACATAGTTAGCAATCCAAAAGTTTTTTTTTTTTTTTAAAGAGAGAGAAAGAGAGCACATGTGTGGGCAGGATGCGAGGGAAGGGGCAGGGGAGAGGGAGAATCTCAAGCAGGCTCCATGCCCAGCACGGAGCCTGATGTGGGGCTCGATCTCCCAACCCTGAGATCATGACCTGGGCCAAAATCAAGAGCCAGACGCCTAAATGACTGAGCCACCCAGGTGCCCCAGTGAACAAAAAATTCTTGCTTTATTTTATCAAATCATCCAGTTGTTCTTGGAACATTAAACAACAAGGATCTGTCCCTTGTGATTACATCAGTATCAGCCCCTACATCTAGTGTGATGAAGAGAATTATACAGTGGGTTTATGAGTAGTTCTAGCATTGGTAGGATCATTGGTAGGAATATGTAGGAGCTAGATAATCCAAGTCCCTAGCATAGGCTCATGTCAGGAAGGTTAATACCTGACCTTACTCTTTGAAACCAAAGAATCAACATGATCATATGACCTCTGTATTTCTATTCCAATAGGAAATAGTTTCCTATATGGCTGTTCTAACAAACTGCCACAAAATTAGTGTCTTAAAACAACACAAAAGTATTATCTCACATTTCTGAAGATCCCAAATCCAAAATGTGTCTCACTAAACTAAAATCAAAGTTTCAGCAGGGCTGAGTTCCTTCCTGGGGCACTAGGGAAAAATTCATCCGCCTTCTCCAGCTTCTAATGACCACTTGCATTTCTCGACTTGTGGCTCCTTCCTCCATCTTCAATGGCAACGTCTTCAAATCTCTTTCTGATTTGGATTTCCTCTTCTATCTTTCTCTTCCACTTTTAAGGATCCTTTTAATTATATAGGGCCCACCCAGATAATCCACCATAATTCCTTTATTTAAGGACCAATCTAAAATCCATCGGCAACCTTAATTTTCCCTTGCCAAGTAACAAAGCATATTTACAGGTTCTGAGAATTAGGACATGAACATCTTCAGGGGATTATTATTCTATTTACTACCACCTCCACTTTTCCATGGTGCCAGTGTTCTTGCAACTAAATGAAAACAGCAAAGCATTATTCCTTTGTTATCAAAATAGTTTTAATTATGTATGTAAGTGCCTACATCTGTTATCTTGTGAAATGAAAATCAATAATATATTCTTTGTTTTTTATAGACATACTACAATAGCTTTTGCAAATATCACTGCAACTGTTATTTTATATCCTCATTGCATGAAACATTCACATCTACAAATCAACTGAATGTACTAGAGTATGTCTCTTCCTAATTCCATAAGCCAATATCTCTGTGTGTTAATACTGAGTAACGTGGCCAGCACCTTTATTCCTCACATCCAAGGTGTTTAGTTAGTCTTTCCAACTTTTTGATAATTTTACAATATAATTTTTAAAACATCTTCCTTAGTCTAAACCCTATAGAAAACAGGCCTTGAGGGAAGATAAAATATGGCACTTTATCCAAACTCAGAAGTACAGGGGCAACCCAGGTGAGGTATGATGTCACCAAAAGAGTGAAAGTAAAATAGAGCCAAGAACATCTGAGAAGACCCACAATATTTGTGTACAATATTGTGGCCTACTCAGTTTCTAGTTTTCACTACTTGATTAAACTTAAAGCTAATGCAAATATCTTGTTTGTTTGTTTGTTTTTTCCCCTGTTTAAGCCAAGGGCTTCAAAAAACTATTAGGAAATAATCTCATCTGCTGATGAATTCATGTTTGCTGCAAAGTATGCTCTTTTATTACCTGAAAGTCTTTTACTCAATAGGTATACAGAGGAGGGAGCAAATAATCTTGGTAGAGATTTTATTTCATTCAAAAACACTCTCTGGGTGCTTACTATATGATAAAACATTGCTTATAAGTACTAGAGATACTATAGCAAAACAAAACAAAGGTCTTGCCTTCATGGAGCATCCCTCCTTGTGGAAAGGACAGGCAATAAAAAGCAAACAATATTTATGAATTTAAAAAATTATTGTGGGGCAGCTGGGTGGCTCAGTCATAAAGCATCTGCCTTCGGCTCAGGTCATGATCCCAGGGTCCTGGGATCGGGCCCCACATCGGGCTCCTTGCTCAGCAGGAAGCCTGCTTCTCCCTCTCCCACTCCCCCTGCTTGTGTTCCCTCTCTCACTGTGTCTCTCTCTGTCAAATAAGTAAATAAAAAATCTTTAAAAAAAAAATTATTGTGGGGCGCCTGGGTGGCTCAGATGGTTGGGCGTCTGCCTTCGGCTCAGGTCATGATCCCAGGGTCCTGGGATCGAGTCCCGCATCGGGCTCTCTGCTCCTTGGAAGCCTGCTTCTCCCTCTGCCTCTCTCTCTCTCTGTCTCTCATGAATAAATAAATAAAAATCTTTAAAAAAAAAATTGTGATCAGTGGCTTTACAGTTATAATTGATGGATTTTTTTTTTCATTTTTAGTGGTGAACAAAGTAATATTGAATTTTTAATTGACTATGTTTTGATTTCATGAAATACTGAAATAATGGTGAGCAGGGGAATGGGAAAAAAAGTATGTTAAGAGAGACAGGAAGTATTAAGGTTGTAGAGAAATCAATCTGTAGAGAAGGAAACAGTGGAGTACACTCTTGAAGAAAGTAAGGAAGTAAATCATGGGTAGCTTGTGGGGAACAGCAATCAGGGAAGAATGGACAGTATGAAATTTTCTGACAGAAGTGGGATTGGGATGTTAGACAGCCAGCAAGGAAGCCCTGGCAGCTTTAAGAACAAGGCAGGAGGCAGTGGCATGAGATATGTGATATGACAGGTCATTTAGAGATATGGAAGTTGTAAAGAATTTAACTTTTATTCTGAGCAAGATGGAAAAACTTGAAGGGTTTGGATATAGGAGTACCTAATGATTTATGTTTAGAAAATTCAAAGATGGCAAACCAAGAAACAGACTCAACTGTAGAGAATAAACTATGACTACCAGATAGGACGTGGGTGGAGGGATAGGTTAAATTAGTGATGGGGATTAAAGAGTACATCTGCTGTGATGAGCACAGGGTGATATATGGAAGTTCTGAATCACTATGTTGTAAACTGGAAACTAATATTACACGGTATGGTAACTAACTGGAATTTAAATAAAAACTTAAAAAAAAAATTCAGTTTGGGACACTTTAATTTGGGGATTATCTGTTTAATTTGGGGAATTAAAGCAGAGATATAGAATAGGCAGTTTGATATAAAGGTCTGGTGTTCAGGGAAGAGGTTCAGACTATAGATATAAATCTAATTCAATACATAAAATCAAGATGAAAATGATGATAGGAACAGAATGATCAGAACTGTAATAAAGTCACAGTGAGTTAAATGTAATGGTCACTATTATAAAAATCAATTAAAAGATCTGGCCAAAACTCAGTGTCCTCGGTGTTATTGATAAAATACAATATCATATATTGATGGCTGAATATCAATTTTAGAAGAAATTATGATCAAACTAATAGCATTAAGTAAGCAATTGGAAGAAATTAAAGATTTACAAAGATTGTTTATAGGGGTGGGTCAGTCAGTTAAGCGTCTGCCTTCGGCTCAGGTTATAATCCCAGGGTCCTGGCATCAAACCGCAAATCCTGCTCCCTACTCAGCGGGGAGTCTGCTTCTCTGTCTGCCCCTCCCTCACCGCTCCTGTGTATGTATATGTGTGTGTGTGTGTGCACGTGTGTGCTCTCTCAAATGAATAAATAAAATCTTTTTAAAAAACACAAAGATTACTTATAAACTTAATTTTTTTATGTTTAACTGAAAACAATTTAACTGAAGAATAGGTGACCTGTTAATCACTTCCCAAACTATATCAAAAATCGTGATTTACCTGAATGGAACTGGAAGTGGATTGTTATTATCCCAACTCCTGAGTCTCCCATTTAGTGGTCATTCATCAAGTGATACTAATCCAGGGTAATTTTCTTTCTAAAAAAGCAATAATTGAAAGGGAAAACTCATCTAATTGAAAGAAATGATTGATTACCAGGTATTGGTAAGAACAAAAACTAGGGCACTTCCGGGTATCCAGGTAATAGTAATGAATAGAAAAGTCCCCAGGTACCTTCTCTAGAATGAATCAGCTCTGTTTTCTGTTCCTCTCAAAAACAATAACTAAATTTCAGGAAGAACAAATCACATTGACCTTGAATAAATAATAGGCTTACCCCTTGGGCAATCATCAAAAGAAGGACAAAAGAATGCAAGGCAGATAAAAACAATAGATGTATACTGTATATACTGTGTATGCTGTTTTGAAGCAGTCAAGTATAAGATTGTCTGTATTACCTAAATCAAGTATCCCAAGATTGGATAAAGAACACTCATCTTGGGATCCAAGAAGTCTGTCTTTGTCAAGCATCAATCACACAGTGTATCAGTATATCAAGAAGATACAGGGTAAGCAAAGAGGTCTGTATACAGAGGTCTGAGACAGGAAATGAAGAGAAATCACCTATTAGTCCCTAGTACACAGATTTGTGAAAATGTCCCACTGAAACTATCAACCAATATCAGAAATGACAATGTGAACTGTCATGATAGCAATGAATGATCTGTACAGGAATGTGTGTATTTGTACTTGTGTGAGTGTGTTGTGTGTGTGTGTGTTTTTGTATGTGGGAAGAATCACTCCAGTTAGTCTGAGACTGAGGCGATTCCTGGTTAATTTTAGTGCTGAAACCAGGAAAATCCTGGGCAAAGCAAGATACATGAAACTTCAAGATTAATTAATTTTCAAAATAAAATTTCAACTCCTTTTGTAATCTATACAAATCTTCTATTTAAAAAAAAATACTTTCAGGCGCCTGGGTGGCTCAGTTGGTTGAGCGACTGCCTTCGGCTCAGGTCATGATCCTGGAGTCCCGGGATCGAGTCCCATATCGGGCTCCCTGCTCAGCGGGGGGTCTGCTTCCCTCTCTGCCCTCTTCCCTCTCGTGCTCTCTGTCTCTCATTCTCTCTCTCTCAAATAAATAAATAAAATCATTAAAAAATAATAAAAATAAAATAAATAAATAAAATAAAATTAAAAAAATACTTTCTTAGTAATAATCTGTCCCCCCACCTCCTGTCTTGCCTGCTTCCTTCTTTCTATCCCACCACATACTCTTAAATTTGGCAATAGGAATGTTGAATAGTGTTATTACTGACCTCAATCAGATCCACTTCCATTACACCCAATTTTATATTTTAAAGGCTTCCCAGCCTTAAAGACTATGTGTATGTTTTCTAGCTCTGTGATTTTATGGTTGTATTAGCAAAGATAAAAGTATAAACTTCATAATTATTTTAAGTGATTCTTTAATTTGCCTATTAATTGATGTTTAGCTACTTTGGATTCATATACTTGAAGAGGAATTTACTATTGATTGATGAATGAAGTATTTTGTCTTGTAAGGACATAGCTGGACATATTATATTGGTAATAACATACACTTCACAGGCTAATTAAATATAAAAGCATATTTGCAGTTAGAGTTGGTTATGAATTTTCTTTTTTTTAATTTAAATTCAATTAGCCAACATATGGTACATCATTAGTTTCAGGCATAGAGTTCAAAAATTCATTAGTTGCATATAAGAATTTTCTTCATTTTTTTTCCAATGAGCTGCATGAGTGCTGTGAAGGATCCAAACAGCAAATGAACATAGGTCTTGCCTGTAAGATGTAGATAGTCTAATAGGAGAAATAAGGCAAAACCTTAAAAAATGAATAAAAATCACAGATGAGGCACAGAAAGTTTTAGAGTCTCTAGTCAGGTATACATTAAAGATTCTGAAAGCTCAGATGGGGGATGTCAAACACTATAGTGATAATGCAATTGTATAAACAAAAGTAATTTACTTGACTGAAGTTTGAGATTTAAAAACGAAAACTGAGCCTAGTTTAAACCTCATATAATACTGAGGTTTATTTCCAGATAGCACTGTATTCTTATTCTAATGTAAGAAAGCTTTCAAATTTTTCTCCCCTCCCTCCTTCCTTCCTTCCTTTTTTTCTCTGATCTTCCTTCTTTCCTTACTTTATTCCTTCTTCTCTTGTTCTCCCTCTCCTTCCTTCTTCTTTCCTCCTACCTCTTTACCTTATTTTTTCTTCTTCTATTCCTCCTCCTTCTTTTTGTTAAATAACCAGTACTATAAATTTGATATTTTTATTTCAAAGAAGTTGGTTAAGAAGTAACTAAAAATCTAGTACTCAGGATATAAGAGGCTAACAATCTTGGCCCATCCTTTCCATTATATTAGATTTCTATAGCTGCTGTAACAAATTACCACACACCCAGCAGCTAAAAACAACACAAACGTTTTGCTTATACTTCTATAGGTCAAAGGTCTGGTACAGTTCTCAGAAGGCTTAAATCAAGGTGTTGGTAATCTGTGTTCCTTTCTGGAACATATAGTGGGAAAACTTTCTTGCATTTTGGTTGTTGGCAGAATTTATTTCTTGTGCTAGTAAGCTACTAAGTAAACTGACTCACATTATTAGATTGGGATATCACAGATAATCAAGAATTATGAAGGTCCTTAACCTTAATCATATAGGCAAAGTTCCTTTATCATATTCACAGGTTTTCAGGTTTAGAAAGTAAACAACTTTGGGGAAGCCATTACTCTGCCTATCATATCTCTGCTCTCTAATATCAATCTGGATAGTAGATTATCTAAAACAGTGCTATTCAATAGAAATATAATGTGATGCACCAATCTGAGCCACATATATAATTTTACATATTTGTAATATGTAAAAATCCTTTTTACATATGAAATCACGCTAAAAAAGAAAAAAATTGATAATAATTTTGATCATTTATATAACACAATGTTAAAATAACATTTCAAAATGTATATAAAATATAAATATAACATAAATATATATATATATATACTAAGTACTGAGATAGTTCATTTTCTTTTTTTGTTCACACTACATATTTGAAAGCTAGTGTGTGTTTTTACTTTTAGCAACTCTCATTTTGCACTAATCACATTTTAAGTGTTTAATAGCCACATGTGCCTAATGCCTACCATATTGAACAAGCACGAAACAAAAGAATGCCCAAGTAGCAGTTAGGTGTTGCAACCTCTCAATATTTCTTTTTCAAATTAAGTGAAAATAAATTAGGAATATTAGGTACAAATTAGGAATATTTGGTGTATTTGAGCATTTTCATTTGTTCAAAATCCACAATTAACTATTGAGTACCTTTTTATTGAGTGGTTGTGGGGGAAAAATGCACAAATATTATTTTTCTGTATAATGTTATATCCATCTCCACGTTCTTCAGTGTATATGTAACATTGCTTTCACTTTATAACTTGTGTGTTTACATACATGATTTCGTATGTATATGTATATAGAGAGAGCAAAAATGATATGTGCATACACATACATATACATGATGACAAATATCAAGATTGATATGCACATCAATAATAACCATTGTTTTTTCTATGAATTAAGATTGAGAAGTAATAGTTTATGTAAAGTTTATAGTGATTCTCACAGATATTACACATAATAGCAGATATACACACAATCATACAATAAACACACTCTTCACCAACTCTGATATATTTTTGCCAATCTATAGGAAAAAGTTAGTTCAAATTATGTCATAAGTATTTCTGAGTTAAGAGAACTTTAGAATCTTGTTTTAACTAATTTCTCCAAGACACTTATTAAATACAAGAGAATGTCCGACCTGATCACTTAGGTATTTTAAATATGCTATTCTTTTTTTTATTTAATTTACATTGCTATGAGAATGATCAGTACAGAGATTTTTCACTAGGCTTTTAAATATTTGACTCCCATCTTTTTTGCCCCATAGCTTATCTTAAAAAATCAACTCAATATAATTAAATTTCCAAAATAAAATCATATTGTAATATGAGGAACTTATTGCTATAATTGTAGGGATATGATCTAGTACATGAATCATTGGTCAAGACCAGAAGATTTATTATACATAAGCCTAAAATCTATTTTCAATTTTTTTCACTTCTCAAATGAAAATATATATATACACACACATATATATTCATCACTTTAAAATCATATTGGTAAGCATTTTATAAAAAGTGTTAAACTGATTTTGCAAAATCCAGGTTTATTATGTCCTCTATTAAACAAAATATTATATTAACATATTAAAATATTTATGGTTTAAATAGAATGTCATTGCGTGTGTATCCTGGTTTGTTTTTTTCTTTTACTCGCTTTATACAACCATGTTACTGAACAAATGAAAAACTAACAGTACATATTCCAGTGATATGCTATATCCATAGGAATCCAAAGTGGATACTCCTGGGATATATTTCTTGCAAAACAATATGAGCTCTTATTTGATCCTTATACCAGTCACCTATCTGAGAAATTTTCTGCTCTGACAAAATACCATTAAAAAATAAACAATTTATTTTGTTACTCTGTTGCAGAGTGTATACTGTGGTAAGTGGCTTTGTAAAAGATCAAAGAAATTTTTCTTATAGTTGAAATTAACAGATAAAAAATAACATTTTTTGCTAATGTGTTCAAATTCTTAAAGTCTAAGTTACATATTACTTTTTCATTTTTAATAAAAGGGCATAGATATCTTCTATTTGTTTTATATTCTGCATACATGTGTTTCCACTTGATTGTCAGTGCTTATGTAATAGTGCTTATCTATCTAGACACATACATATGACATATACAGTTTTACACATATGATATACACGTGTGTATATAACATATTTATATGTGAAATATATATGTAATATTTATATGTCTGACATTCAGCATAGCACTTGCAATAATCAAATATCATGAAATTTTGGTTGAAATAAATTTTTTGTCCAATTATACACTATATACTTTGCATCTTGAAAGATACATTTTTATTGGTTAATTTTTTCAAATGTGTGTTTCCCAAATATGAGAAAACTCTGTCATTGATCCAATTAGCTTAAAAGGAAGGGTGTGTGTATATTTTACTTCATATAACAAGCAATCAAATATGACATCCTCAAAGACCCAAATCGTTTATATGTCCATGTTCTATCATTTTCAGGTCATTGGGCTGATCCTCATCTAAGGTGGCCTTATTTTCAAAAGGTAGTTGTAGGAGCTCTAGGTATCACATTATCATTTTTGTTTCTTTCTGATGTGTTTGTTTTCATTTAATCAAGGATCAGGAGAATTTGTCATAGGCAGGACTAGGTTTTATTTATCATGTATTGTCTTTTTTAGGTCAAGGAAAAACTTTTAGAGAAGCTTAATTACCAACTTCACTTCCTATCCCAGTACCCAGAAATGTGCCATGTGTCCATACTTGATAAAGTCACTGACAAGGGGAAAAAAACAACCAAGATTGCTTTGGACTTGTCATGGTTCAGTCCTGAGGCTGGAAAGGGAGCCCAATAATTGAATAGGGGAACAAAGAGAGCCAAAATTCTATCTAGAGAAGTGATAACTGCTTTCACTATCTTCAGAGAGAGAAAACTTTTAGCAAAATCAGTTAAGTTTATTATCAGATAGTCTCTCTTCAGAAGAATAAGGCTTGCAAGAGATGACCTAGTTTAACATTCTCCACATTTCTGTCTTTTCTCTGTTAGGATTTATGTATGGAAATCATCATTCATCTTCTTGGCTTGAGCAGCCCATAAGTTTATCTGTATATTTACATTGATTCAGTTTTCCTTTGTGTATATGAAGATAATTCTATTTCCATTTTATTAATTTTCATACAGAGTAGTATTTTCATGATTTTAGCATTAGATCTCATTACAACTTATTGTGTGTTTAAGCATGTAGATTTTCCAACATACATCTGTTACTCATTACATTAGATATAATGATACCTCCCCTCCACTATGATGGAACACATAATGCTATCCCATGAAATTAAGTATGCAATTTTCTTTTTTACCTGTCACAGATATAAATTAAAACCTCTATTGAACAGCTTGGTCCTGCTAAACATATTTATGTTTGTGAAATCCTTTCTTCCTTTGTTAGAAACCATTTTGGGGGAGGGGGGATTTTCAAGTTATGATCCAGAAAATCAAATCCCACAATTGATATTGAAATCATTTTTTTAATGCATTCATTTATCAATAACATTTTTTAACACCAGCTATGAGATAGCACCGTAAATTCTGCTGGGGAATGTACCAGATATTCACTCTGGGAGCTTATAGTCTAAGTGAAGAATACAGTAACATTCCCAAAATTTTACTTGCTAATCCTGTCTGGCTTCTCAAATATCTGGAACTAAAGTCTCAATATGCAAAAAGAAAGTTAAAAAGTATTATAATATATAATACAACAGAAATGTAATAGGAAACAGGTTTCAATGACAGAAAATTAATGTCATTTAACACTTTTAATGAATTTACAGCAATATAATTACACTGTTAAAAGTTAAGATATATTATGAAATACTTTTGTTAGCATGATTAGAATCCTTTTTCAAAAGAAGAGGCATCTCACACAAAAAAAATAAAGTATCCTCAGTTAATGATTATTGTACTAAACTGATTTTTAAGGTCCTGAGTTAGATAATTTAGCAGTGAATTAAGACTTCTAAGGTGGTTCCTTACTTCTTTTGGGGGGGGGGTTATTTATTTTATTTTTATTGTTATGTTAATCACCATACATTACATCATTAGTTTTTGATGTAGTGTTCCATGATTCATTGTTTGTGCATAACACCCAGTGCTCATGCAGAACGTGCCCTCTTTAATACCCATCACCAGGCTAACCCATCCTCCCACCCCCTGGTTCCTTACTTCTAAAGTGGTTCCAAACACAATGCACTACCATTATAAAACTAGGATTTGAAACTGTTTTGTGAAATTTGGAGATGCTATTTAACTTCCTTGGAGCTCAGTTTTACTGATAGCAGTATTTATTAAATGTCATAAATTGTAACTAACCCCTTACATGTATCAATCCTTGTAACATTATCTCCATTTAAGATGGGGAAACCAGACAATTAAATAATGGATGAGCTGGAATTGAAATCTTGACTGTCTAGCTTTCCAAAATCCTGTGCTCTTAATCACAACTGTGTGTTACCTCTATACTTAATAGGGGTTTGAACTCTAGATTTAATATATATTAATATATATATTAAATATATTAATAGGGGTTACCTCTAGATTTCCTTCCATCTTCAAGAGTCAACAAACATAGGATATACTTACTCAATTCAAATAGAAGCCAATTTCAAAAGGGGCCACCAGAAGAAATGTAACTTGGTGGCCATATTCTTGTAAAACATCAATTATGAATACTATATTTTATGGAATCCTTATATGCTGTTCAATTTTTTTTTTTTTTAAGATTTTATTTGACAGAGAGAGAGACAGGAGAGAAGGAACACAAGCAGAGGGAGTGGGAGAGGGAGAAGCAGGCTTCCCGCCGATCCGGGAGCCTGATGTGGGGCTCAATTCCAGGACCCTGGGATCATGACCTGAGCCAAAGGCAGACGCCCAATGACTGAGCCACCCAGGCGCCCCTACGCTGTTCAATTTTTAAATTTCTATGAAATGGTTCTCAGACTGCAAATTAATAATCAAACATAGATGAACTAGAATGTCACAATTCCGGTCAATGCTTTAAAAAGAAAAAAAACAGTTACAGGTGAAAACAAATTATTTTATATTCCAGTTTGTTTTTTTTTTTTTTTTTTTAGTATGACAAACCCTTTTTAATGTCCAAAAGTAGCATGAACTCTTGAAGGAGGTAGCTGTACTTTTTAGTATCTATTGATTGAGAAAGTGTACAAGGCTGAAAGGTACTACAACTTTAGTAATATATTTAAAGATGTTTTATATTCATTAATCACAATGACATATGGATGCATTTGGAAAACAATGCATATATATTGAAATGTATTCATTTGGTGAATGGGAAATTCTTATTCACATAGATTTATAGACTCTACAGGGTGACATTTAAATTATTTATTTTAAATGTTAGGAGAGAGATTTCCCACACTTAGATTGCACAGAGGGAAAGAATTCCATTCCATTCACCAGAAGGAAAAATTTTATAAGAATAATTTCACCTTCTCTCAGCAGTGATATATCTGACAGATGAATTTAGGAGAAGAAACTAACCATATCATATTAAGTCCCTTTACATTATGATTTTCAGATGTGCCTGCTTACTGAAGGTACATTCTGTGTTTATACAGAATGTATTACCTACTCTTAGGCATATAGTAAGTGAGAGGGGTGGGCTCCATCTCTTGAAGAGAACCTTATATTTGTCCATCTATGCAAGTGATTGGTGGATAAATATGTTCAATTACAACCACAATGTTTAGACCAGTTGGCTATTCACATAAAGACACATCTTTTCATTAGCTTTAGCAGTAATAGAGTGACATATGATCTCCACTTGTCTAGCTTTTTCCTTATTTCTCACTAAATTCTGAATTATGGAAGATAAAAAATAATATTATCTATTACCCTTCCTTAAAAAGTATGTAATAATCCAATGTTCTATAACTTTTAAGACAATGTCTTCCAATGGTAAGCAATGAATAAATACACTAATGAATTATGTATAAAATATAACTTAAGAGGGGTACCTGGGTGGCTCAGTTGGTTAAGTGTCTGCCTTCAGCTCAGGCCATGATCCCAGGGTCCTGGGATCAAGCTCCACATCAGGCTCCCTGCTCAGCGGAGAATCTGCAAATCCCTCTGCCTCTACCTCTGCCTCCCTGTCGCCCCTGCCAACTTGTGTTTTCCCTCTCTCTCTCAAATAAATAAATAAATAAAATCTTCAAAATATATATTTAACCTGAGAGATAAGAACCATTGTTGATGAGCACTGATAGAATTTTACACTTGTATCATTCATAAACACGTTTAGTATAAAAAGAAACTTTCAAGAGATATTTAAGTACAATTAGCTAGGTTTTATCTTCATAATAAATCCAGATATTATTTGAAATTCTTTAGAACTGAATATTTAGTATTTGATCCAAATATCAGTGTACAAATCTGGCCAAAGACCACATAGTTGGACATTTCTTGACATAATTAATCCATGGATTAGGAGGAAATAACCAAACAAATCAAAATTTTACTCCTAGAAGAAAAGTCTTCTTCCAGTCCTTTTGAATTTTAAGATACTACCTTAAAATTTAACTTTATATTATATGGGTTAGCCATAAACTACTATATGTGTTCATCATGGTTTTCAAAAGGAGTAATGCACCCTCGATCAAAGAGCTCATCAGCAATTCCATCAGACAAGTATGCTATCTTTTTTTTCTAGTTATTTTGTATGAATAACAAAATTCAGTTTATTTTAACTAACTTCTAATTAAGGTCCCTAATTTAATTTTTCAAGCTTATAGTTCCGATGAGCATGATAAGCAAATAAAAGAAAGCTATTATATGTTAAACTGTTTTCTGAACATGACTTTTGTTGCTAAGGAAACAGCATTTCTTTTCCTCATAGGACAAATTTTCAGGGCCCCATTTGTGTTAAGAAAGTCTAACTCTAATCCAAATTACTTAGGAATTAAAAAGACATTCCATGTACAAATTATATCTAATTTCAAAAAAACTGACCTTGTATTTCAGATGAATTTATAAATTCACAAATAGTTTTCATAAATTCATTTGAGTTTCACTGTTGGTTTTGTATTCAGAGTGGTAATTATCTCTCCATTCTTTCTTTTTTTTTTTTTTTAAGATTTATTTATTTATGAGAGAAAGAGAGCAAGCAAGCAGGCAGAGGGGCAAAGAGAGAGGGAGAAAATCCAAAGTGGACTCCGTGTGAGTGCGGAGCTCAAGGTGGAGAGGGCGGTTTGATCTCACAACCCTGATATCATGACCTGAGGTGAAACCAAGAGTACTCGTTCAACTAACTGAGCCATCCATGCGCCCCATCCCTCCATTATTTCTTTTTTACTTTCTTCACCCTTATTTGTGAATTTTTAATATATTTTACTAATTTTTAAACCAATTTATTATTTTAAGTGTTACCAGAATGTGGAACTATGTATCTTTTTTTTGAACTATGTATCTTAAATTTAAACCCAAATGTAGAATTAAATTAAATTAGGCTTATGATTAAGAACTTTTTTAAACCAAGGAAGAGGGACAGATATGTGCTACAGAAGTCAGGCACCCTTAGATATTTATGGTTCTGGATTATCAGGTTTTCAGAACAGGCATATGACTGCATGAACATGCATTAGACAGTTTCTCCCTCAAATTGTCGGAACACAATTAATTCTAAATGCTTGGAATCACTGATTACCACATTCTTCTTTAAGCACTTTGTTCTTTATATTTTTAGTCATATTTTTCCTCTTGTTTAAAGGACTTATCCTATCAGGTTCTCCTTATTACCACTAATAACTTGCCTAAATCTACATTTATGAGGGACCATTAAAATGCTAGGTCTATAATTCAACTCTCACACTTATTGCCACTACGGACAAATCAAAGAATACTATAATTGGTATTTTATTAGTGTTCCAAACAATGATACTCCTTGTAAACAATGAAAACCTGAGAATACATCCTTGCTCTGAAAAGGGAGAACACAGATATTTTGGGGGATATAACATCATTGATATTGTATTGTGGCAATATCTAGAGAAAATATCTTACAAGTCCACTAAAATTTATTACATTTTTATGCACCTTCTGGGTTTTTCTGTTTTGTTTGTTTGTCATGTATGGGAATCAGCTTCTTCATTTTCAAATCATAGCTAAGACAAATTGTTATACAGACATATTAATTCAACCACTGTGGGTATATGATTCCTGCAACATTTTCAGAGGGCTGTTCTCTGATAGGAAGTCCAAAGAGATATAAGCCTTCTTTGGAGTGTAATTAATAGCAAGAAGAAAAAGAAACCTGATGACAGTGGTCCCATCTGTAGAAAATGAATGACCTTAGAGTATCCCCCCAAAATAGATCCTTCATTTTGTCTGACATAATACATAGGAGACCTTGCCCTGGGGTTATAAAGAAGTAGCTTAAATTCCTTGTTTTTTTTAATAATTAAATAGCCTTGGATTTTGTTTTGACCAGATGAATGGTGGCACTGTAGTTAGCACTGTACTGAATCTGGGCTAACACTAGATGTGCAGTAGAACAATTTAAACTAAAAATAAAAACAATCAGCTTATCACAGATAGACTCTTGGAGTTGTCAGGACTTATTTCCTATTTAAGTTTTGTTGTTCAAATATAGGAGCAGACACTGTCTTTACAGATGATTCAGCAAATGAATCAAAGAGAAAGTAGGATAAAGTCATGTTGACCAACACATGAAGTGAAAACTTATTGACAGAACAATAAGAAGGCAACATTGGTGAAAATCTGAATAAAATTTATTGTTCTCTCTTGAGCTAGGGATTGAGAATATTTTAAAAGTCCCCACACACTTAGACAAAGATTGATTGTTTTATAGCCATCTTACCAAATACCTTCAAAACTGATTTTAAACCTGTCTAATCAATTTATTTCATTTCTATAATCAGAGTAAGATTTAAACATATGAAATGAAATGGTTTTAAATCTCTCTAACCAATCAACAACCCAGTGTGTATACCTCTAAGGACAGCCAATCAGTGAGAGCCTTATACTCTGAAAGACAGCTATTCAGTGTTAAACTCACTCCAATGAACACAGTTTTGAGGCTGTTATCAACCCACTCTTACCTCTGTAAGCAACATAGAACATGTTTCTAAGGCTTTCATAAACCTGCTTCAGCCTCTATAATCAATACAACCCACCATAAACTTTTCCCCAAAATCCACTATAATATCAGTGGTTTGCTTTACATAGTAAGAATAGATCTGTCCATCATAACTATCCTTTCCTTAAGAGTACATTCTAAATCATATTTTTACGAACATAGCATTACAAGTTAACAAAAACTGAACTTCAGAAAACACACAAAACTTTGATTTGCATTTGTGAATGCAAGGATTACCAATTTTTAATTTTGAAAATTTGATTTGTATGGTTTTTAACATGACACATTAGTTCCTATTTCTATAACAGGATATGTTGTATAATAGAAAATCAATGAATTCATCAATGTGAAAAGTGTAAATGATTATCCATAATGTTGATCTGAACTATGATATGGATATTTCTCTCTTTCCCTCCAAATCTTACAACTTTCTATTATTGAGAATATACAACATGACTTAATTGTTTACTTTATTGGAAGTTTGATTATTCTGTATTATATAGAATATTTCCTTTAAAAATGTTACTTAGGAACAAATAGAAAGATTAATTAAATATAGGTCAAATATTATTTGAAAACATTAAGAAACAAATCAAAGTTCTGAAATAAAAAACATTAAAGCAAAGTATGTAAGTTATTATCAGAAATATAGAGGCTTATAGTGTTACTTGATAATTCAAAGAGACAAACTTTTTCCAAAGGTAATAAATGCAAGCTATGTGTACTTACATGTGTTTGTATTTAATAGTAATTATTAAATGTATTCATTCAACAAAGACTATTTTGTGGAGATTTTACATATAAAAGTTTCAGCTTAGTACTAAGAGACTGGTTTCTAGAACTTTGCTCTGCCAGTAAGAAAATCTGGGTATAGCATTCTTTTTTTTAATCTTTTTTTTTTTCTTTTTCAAGTTTTTATCACTTAGTTAACATACAGTGGAATATTAGTTTCAGGAGTAGAATTTAGTGATTCATCACTTAAACATAATACCCAGTGCTTATCACAACAAGTGCCCTCCTTAATTGGGTATAGCATCCTTGATGTTTAAGTGGGCTGGTAAATTCATGATAAATTCATGTCATTCATGAATGACAAGAATAAGTCATCAGCATATAAGTCATTTAAGTCAGTCAGAAATAAATTAGTTCTGGTGATACAATAATAACTGCTTTAAGCCCTTTGAGGAAAAAGAGCAATATATCCTAAAGTATTAAGAAAAGATCTTAAGCTGATAGAACTTTAACTGGTTCTGGAAAAGTGGTTGAATTTGAGCTTCAAATTCAAGAATTTGAATGAGAAGAAAGGCTGAGTGTACCAAACCAGAAACCCAGCCCAGCAAGAGCCGCCATTACGCTTACCAATTTTGTGCTAAAAGTAAGCCACTATTCTGAGGAAAAGCCTCAGAATAGTCATACTTCTGTGATGTTTCTGTGTCTCGTTTCCATATCAACAGGATCATCTCTTCTTTAAATATGAACCCCAGTGTAAGGTCCACTTTGTTAGCATTATTTTCAAATGTTTTAATTCCTCTACAATGTTTCACAGTTACCTTCACCCACTAACCTCCCAGAAACATAGGTTTAGTGGGAGCCAAAAAGGTGAGGAGAGAAACGATAATGAAGCTCCCTGACCAGGAATATGAAGCAGTGGTTTGATTCTTTATCTCGTCTTTATAACATCAAACAGTATGTTCCACATTTTACTCAAATTTTATTTTTACATTATTTGCCTTCTAGCCAGGATTTCTCAATGCAGATTCAGTCACTTTCCTTTTTATCATTTTTAACATTTACCCAATACATCAGGCTATATAGAAAATATATGTCATGGCAAGACTGTTTAAGATGTCCTATCACTATCATTTCTTTTGTTTGCACATGATTCTACCTTTTTCTATAACTGTTTTGTACTTTCTTTTGGACTTCAAATATGAACTCTTTATAGAGTGCAGCATTCTTGTGGTGAGAGGGAGATTGACTGCAGAACATGTTGCATCTAATACCCCTGAGCAGACCAGATAACAGTGGCTTCTGCTGTTTAAAAATGCCAGCCAACCCCCAGTCTCTCACCACGCTTCAGTAGGAAATACCTCCGGCACTTTCTCCATCATTTCCCTGAGGAAGTAACATATATATTTTGAAAAATATACTTGAGATTCAAATATTGTTATTAAAAATAAAAATAAATCTTTCAACCATGCAATTTTCAAGCTACTGATTCTTCATAGAGTTAATTTGTGTACGGGCCTCTCATAATTTAAAAGAAGCAAAAGATAAAACTTCACTGCAACAGTTTCAATGGGTAAATTATAACTTCGGAATAAAAAATGGGTATAATAATTTTTTCCACATTGACTGCTATCATGAATTTCAATCCCAATATAGCATATAAATTATACTAAGGTAATATTTTATA
>NC_138375.1:82018905-82039201 GCF_054177405.1 Leptonychotes weddellii | reverse complement strand
TATGGTTTCACTTATTTGTGGAACATAAGGGATAGCATGGAGGACATTAGGAGAAGGAAGGTAAAAATGAAGGGGGGGGGATCGGTGGGAGAGATGAACCATGAGAGACTATGGACTCTGATAAACAAACTGAGGGTCTAGAGTGGAGGGGGGAGAGGGGGTAGGTTAGCCCGATGATGGGTATTAACGAGGGCACACATTGCGTGGAGCACTGGGTGTTACACGAAAACAATGAATCGTGGATCACTACATCAAAAACTAATGATGTATTGTATGGTGACTAATATAAGAAAATAAAATTTAAAAAAAAAGTTAGTTTTTATTATTATCTCTGATTGTAATGTGTTACTTTTGTTTCTGGATGTTTTTAAGACGTTTTGATTATCTTTGATTTTCAACAGCTTTTAATATGGTTTTGTTTGTTTTTTTTCTAATCTTGAATCTATGGGTAGTATCATTCATTAATTTTGGAAAATCTTTAGACATTATGGCTTTAGAAACTTTTTTCCCCATTCTTTCTTTTCCTTTTCTTTAGGTGCAATGCCATGTATATTAGAAGTCTTGACATCTTTTCATATTTGTTTGAGTCTCCATTTTTCTTTCTAAAAAAAACAAAACAAAACTGTATTCATTAATTTAGCTAAATTCTATCAATTTGCAAAGAAGTCACTTACCTTTTCTTTGCCTTATCTACTAATATGCCCAAATAATTTTTAATATGATATATCACAGATTTTTAGTTCTAAAATTTGTTTTTTTTATTTAAAACTTCTTTTTCTTTTTTTAATTTAAATTAAATTAGCCAATGTATAGTACATCATTAGTTTTTGTTACAATGTTCAATAAAAAAAAATCTTTTTCTATGCTGAAATTCCCTATATATTTTTTGATTTGCAGGTTTTTTTTTTTTTTTTTTTTTTTTTATGTCCACCTTTCCTTGGGTAATCCTGTGTGTTCTTTTACTGTCAGGTTTTATGTTTCTTTGAATATGGTTCACATTTTCTTGCTCGTCCACATCCACCAGACATGTGGCATGAAGTAATAGCAGAGAAGAAAATATTTTCTCTTGAAAGTGTTTCACTCTTTTCTTCCAGATGGCTAAAAGCAAAATTTGTTCTATTTAATAAAACCAAAAATTGAACTGGGTCTGAGCTGGGATGTGATTTTTTTTTCAGTTCTGTACTGAGTTCCCATGTCTTAGGGTGGAATGAGGACTTCTTCCAGCAGGACTTGGGATCATAGCACCTTAAGACTACAAGACTTCTACCAAAATCCCTGCTCTGCACCAATGCACACACAATTAGCAAAATTTCATAGGGGAGACTTGACAGAATTTGAGAGCTTAGCCTTTTGTCAAGGACTCTGGTTCTAATGGAAATTCAGTTTTTTCTTGCCTCTACAAAGTCCTGTCTTACCCTTCTTTCACCCTCCTTCCTATGGTAAGCTTGTTTCTGTCCACTGGGGCCTCAGGAATAAAGGAGGCTCTGCTCTGCCCCCCTAAAAGGAGCTCAATCAATTATGTGTTTTCGGCTTTGTATTCAGCTCTTTGATTTAAAAAAAAAATTATGATTACATAAATTACATGGTATTATTATAATGGTAGAATTGCTGGTTTTTCATAACAGTCTGCATTCTAACTTGAAACAGTTGAGGTTTGTTCTTTGCTTCTGGAATGTATGTATGTATGTATATATGGGCAGTGTGACATAAGGATGGGGGAAAAAAAAGTTAGAAACTACATGATGGGGGGGTGCCTGGTTGGTTCAGTCAGTTGAGTGTCTGACTTTGGCTCAGGTCATGATCCCATGGTCATGGGATCCATAACCACATTGGGCTCCCTGCTCAGCGGGGATCTGTTTCTCCATCTGCCTCTGCCCCTCCCCCTGCTCGTCCTCTCTCTCTCTCAAATAAATAAATAAAATTGTAAAAAAAAAAGAAACTACATGATGGGTGCCTTTAAAGTCTTGGTAAGTTTTCTAGTTCTTTAGATGTTATTTAATAGGCAATAGGCAATAGAAATAATCCACATATTTTTAGGCAACTCTAGTAGAAATATACATTAAGATAGTATGATAAGACCGGATATAGAAATAATTTAATGAAAAGGTAATAAAGATGAGAAGGCTTTTATTTATTTATTTTTAAAGATTTTGCCATGAGCAAGACACAGTACTTTCACAATTATTCATATAGATTTTCCTTGGAATTCATTTTAACTTCAAATCAACCACATAGAAAATGTGTGAGGGCAATGTCCTGACCTACACCCTAGTCTATGCATCCCATGGATAGTTTGGAGAACTGAACCATTATATTGTCTAGTGATTTTCTTTTAAAGAAAGCAATAACTTTGAACCCCTGTTTCAGATAAGTACAAAATGTAAACATTCCAAAAATGGTGCATGGACCTAAATATTCAGAATGGTGTCAGTGGCTATTAACCTTATTCTGAAGACTATACTTTTTTTGTTGTGTAAATTCACCGGGCATGTAAAATAAGAAAATGAAGGTTTCTGAAATGGAAAAAGAGGTAATACATGAGGTTGGGGAAGTTGAAAAAAAGTTACTGATTTTCAATTACTTCTAAACTTTCCCTTTATACTGCTATATTACTAAAAATATTGAACCAGAAGGAGTAGCAAGAAATGCAAACTACCCACAAAATAATTTATCTTCAATTGTTAACAATCAGGAACTAATTCAAAAAATATTCCTTTTATGCCTAACAGATGATTTGTGAAAAAATACATATATATATGTATATACATATATATATATATAGTAAGTTTTTGCTCTTTCCTAGCCTCTGAGCCTCCTTTCTACTACCATGTATTTAACTTTTAAATTTATGATAGACTACAGTTTTATATACTTTTCCTCCTGTGTTTACTATTTCTTGTGTTTTGTCTAAAATATCTTGGCCTACCAACAAGTCACAAAAATAATCTCCTAGGTTTCTCTGGAAGTTTCATAATTACAGATTATTGCATGTAGTTTTATTCTCTACAAATTAAGTTTTACATACTGAGGTTACTGGTCATTTGTTCCATATAGAATCTCAGGTTTCCTGTTTGCCATTGAATTTAATTCAATCTTTCTAAAAAAATACATTGACTCTATAAGTGTAGTTCTATTTCTGTATCCTATTCTGTTCCATTGATCCATTTGCTTGTTTTATGGTCATACTATGCTACCTTAATAATTTTTATTTTGAGAATCAGTTTTCAAAATGGGTAGTTTAAGTCCTCTAATTTTATACTTAATAAAAGTTTTTGTTATTCTGGATATTTTGCATTTTCTTGTAAATTTAAAATAAGTTTGATCATTTCAAGGAAATGCTTGATTGGATTTCAATTGGTATTGTTTTGAATATATTTGGTAATAATTGACATTTTAATAATATTGTATCTTCCAATCTAGATCATTCCATTCTTTGAAATCCTCTCAATAAGTTTTTGTAATTTTGATTATAGAGGCAGAGATCTTTTGAATATTTTATTACTAGGTATATTATAAATTCTGACACCTCTACAAATGGTATTGTTAAATTTTTAAACTTCATTTTCACTTATTACCTGTACATAAAAATATAGCTGAGTTTTATATATGGCCCTTGTGTCATGTGACCATGCTGAATTTGCTTACTTTTCCCTTAGGATTTTTATCTATGTAATCATATTGTCTGCAAATTATGCAAGTTTTAATTATTTTTTATGCCTTTATTTTTTATTATCTTACTATATCATGTCATGATATATGTTATCTTTTTTATAGCGTGATTAATTTTTGTCAATATTGTCAAATGCTTTTATAGCCTCTGTTGGTATCTTTTATAACTCAGTTTTCTCCTTACATCTGGTACTACAGTGAATTATAATGCTTGATTATTAGATTTCAAATCAACACTCCTGGGATAAACTCTTCTGGATATTGTGTATTATGCTTTTTGTTTATGCTATATTTGATTTGGTAATATTTTGAAAAGAATCATACATACAAAACTGTATTTGCTTATGATGCTTTTCTCAGTTTTATGTTGATTTCATAAAGCATTTTGTTGAAGTCCATTCCTTCTCTAAATTTTGAATGATCTCATGTAAGACTCCTGTTATTTTTTTCCATAAAGGCTTATAAAATTCACCAGTGAAGCCAAGTAAGCCTGAAGTTTTATTTTTGGAAGTGAATTATAAATTCTTCGTAATTTTTTTGTCTGTCTAGTTGACTTTCCATTATGTTCAATCTTACTGTAACTCCTAGCTCCACTGTCTTTAGCAATTCCTTTCTACCTTGCCACCCGTGACAGTAAAATGCGTGCCATTTTTTCACTTTATTATACAGAATAAGCCAGCATTATTTAATATGTACTGCCAAAGTCTGTTGCTGAGATATAGTGTGTGTGAGTGTGTGTATCTCAGAACAGATATAGTGAGTCACATACAGAGCATAATGAGCCATCTTTACCATCTTTAGAAGAGAGCTATTGTTTTGTTTTTACAGAGAGCTATTGTTTTATTTTTAAAGATTTTATTTATTTATTTGACAGAGAGAGACACAGTGAGAAAGGGAACACAGCAGAGGGAGTGGGAGAGGGAGAAGCAGGCTTCCTAATGAGCAGGAAGCCCCATCCGGGTCTCGATTCCAGGACCCTGGGATCATCACCTGAGCTGTAGGCAGACGCTTAACGACTGAGCCACACAGGCACCCCTTGTCAGTTATCTTACTGAATTCTGCTGCTGCAGTTCTATTAATACTCATGTTCTAAAACAGATATCATTTTGGCCTCTCTTCAGTTGTGTTTGAAACATCTCATTATTTTCTATGCGAGGTTTTATCTGAAATATATCCAAAATAATACCTTGAAAATAAAATACATATTATTACATGCAAATTGGAATAAATTCGAAATAAATGAATAGTGATATAGTTGGGAATCAAAGAAATTATACTTGTCACCTTCATTTTCTGGGTTCTACAGTTTTCTTGAATAGATTCTTATCTGTAAAATGCATTTCAAATAATGAGTACCCTATATAAATAATTTTTAATGATTAACATATAGCTATTATTATTGAAGAAACCTAGAGGATCATAGTATATAATTTTTCATCATTTACCATCATTTGTCATCTTTCTTAGCTACCCCAAAACATGGTGAACCACACCCAACAGGGATCATGGTCTTGGCTCAAAGTATGAATAGAAGGTTTTATTTCACACTAAGACTATGTAGGTATATTTAGGCTTAGTTTTTTCTACCAGATTTATAAATAATATTTTTCTTTTACAGAGTGGAGTAATGTGTGTGATTCAGCTGGAAAAAGATAAGCAAAGGTATGTAGATCACTTTAAATATAGGTATGAAATTGCAAAGTGGGGGCATGGAGGGATAAGAAGGAGTAAAAGTACAAGTGCACTGATATTTGGGGATGGAGAGTTCGTGACATATGTTGACAAATCAGAGAACAAAAACATTCTTGTGAGACTATTTCTGGAATAAAGAGGTAAATAAGGATTATGGGAAGTTTGTTGTATGATGCTGTATCTTCCTTACTTCTTTTTTTTTTTTTTTTTAAGATTTTTTATTTATTTATTCATGAGAGACAGAGAGAGAGAGGCAGAGGGAGAGGCAGGCTCCCAAGGAGCAGAGAGCCTGATGCGGGACTTGATCCCAGGACCCTGGGATCATGACCTGAGCCGAAGGCAGACGCTTAACCATTTGAGCCACCCAGGCGCCCTGTATCTTCCTTCCTTCTTACAAGAATTCACTATAAAGAATTATGTCACTTTTAAATGCTTTATAGGACTGTATTTTTACTCATTTTCAATCTATATTCATACAGGTTACTGATCTATTGTTTTATTTTAATAATTTGGTTTAGTTTTTGTGTGGTAATGCTTGCCTCATGGAATGAGTTTGGGAAATATTCCTCTAGTTTTCTGTAAGAATTTGTATAAAATTGGCATAATTTATTTGTTTGGGAGATTATCACAATTAAGCCATCTAGCACTAACTTTCTTTGAAAATGCTGTTACTATAAATCCAGTTTCTTAATAGATATAGGGCTATCCATGTTTTCTATATTTTCTTGAATAAAGTTTCACAATTTGTATCTTTTAAGGAATTTTGTTATTCCATATATGTTGTTAAAAGTATGTCATAAAGGTTTTCATAATATTTTCTTTATAACTTTTATTTTCTCTAGTGTCTATAATGTTATTTATGTCATTTCTCATAGGTGATTTATGTTTCTTGGTGATTAGTATGAGTAGAGGGTTTTTTTTTGTTGTTTTGTTTATTTTTTTTAATCAATCTTCTGAAACAATCAGCTTTTGATTTCACTGTTTTTTTTCTATTTTTAAAATTTGAATTATTCTCATTAGAAGATACATATTTTTCCTAAAGCCTGCTTATTCTTGCTTTAATTTTTACTTCCTTTTCTAGTTAAAATATAAACTGTTGTAATTGAAGTAAAAAGTTTTCAAATATATATTTTCAGCAAAAAGTTATTTTTCTTAAACATGTTATTTATTTGAGAGAAAGAGTGTGCGTGTGCACAGAAGCAGGGGGAGGGATGGGGGCAGAGGGAGAAGCAGACTCCCCACAGGGTGGGGAGCCCGATGCTGGGCTCTATCCCATTGAGCAATAACTCCAAAAAAGTTTTCTTTGCATGAATTGCTTAAGGTCATCCTATTTTGACAGGCTATGTTTTGATTTTCCTTTGTTATTAAATACTTCTTGGGGCACCTGGGTGTCTCAGTCAGTTAAGTGTCTACCTTCTGCTGGGTTCATGATCCCAGGGTCCTGGGATCCAGTCCGGTGTCAGGTGTCAATTACTGGGCTCCCTGCTCAGCTGGGAGGCTGCTTCTCCCTCTCCTCTGTGCTTGTGCTCACTCTTGCTATCTTTGTCTCTCTTAAATAAAAAAAAAAAATCTTAAAAAAAGTACTTCTTAATGTTCCATTGATATCTTTCTTAATCTATTGGTTATTAGAAATCTGTTATTTAGTTCAAGTATTTGGGATTCCAGAAACTGTTTTATTATTTATTTCTAATTTAATTCCATATGGTTAGAGACAACAATTTATGTAACTTGGCTCACTTAAAATTCATTTTGTTTTATTGCCCACAACATGAACTATCTTGGTTCTGTGTACACTTGAAAATCATTTGCATTCTTGAAATAAAAACAATACCCATCTCTATGCTGCCTATAAGAGACTCCTTTTAGACCTAAAGACACCAGCAGATTTAAAGTGAAAGGACTGGAAACCATTTATCATGCTAATGGATATCCAAAGAAATCTGGAGTAGCAGTACTTACATCTGACAAATGAGACTTTAAACCAAAGACTGTAACAAGACATGAAGAAGGGCACTATATCATAATAAAGGGGACAATCCAACAAGAAGGTCTAATTATTGTAAATATTGATGCCCCCAACATGGTAGCACTCAAATATATAAAACAATTAATAACAAACATAAAGGAACTCATTGATAATAATACAGTAGTAGATTATAGTAGAGGACTCTAACACCTAACTTACATCAGTGGACAGATCATCTAAGCAGAAGATCAATAAGGAAACAATGGCTTTGAATGACACATTGGACCAGATGGTCTTAACAGATATATTCAGAAAATTCCATCCTAAGGTAGCAGAATACACATTCTTTTCAAGTGTATATGGGTCATTCTCCAGAATAGATCATGTACTAGTCACAAATCAGACCTCAACAGGTACGAAAATATTGAGCTCATACCATGCATCTTTTCTGACCACAACACTGTTAAACTTGGAGTCAACTACAAGAAAACATTTGGAAAGACCACAAATACATGGAGGTTAAACAACATGCTATTAAAGAATGAGTGGGTCAATGAGGAAATCAAAGAAGAAATAAAAAAATACATGGAAACAAATGAAAATGAAAACACAACTGTCCAAAACCTTTGTGATGCAGCAAAAGCAGTCCTAAGAGGGAAGTATATAGCAATATGGGCCTACCTTAAGAAGCAAGAAAAATCTCATATAAATGACCTAACTGTACACCTAATGAAGCTAGAAAAAGAACAACAAACAACATAAAACCAGCAGAAGAATAGAAACAATAAAGATTAGAAATAAATGATATAGAAACAAAAATCAAACAGATAACTGTAACCAGGAGCTAGTTCTTTGAAAAAATTAATAAAATTGATAAACCTGCAGCCAGATTTATCAAAAAGAAAAGAGAAAGGACCCAAAGAAATAAAATCATAAAGCCTAAAATGAGAGAGGAGAAATAGCAACCAACACCACAGAAATACAATTATAAGAGAATGTTATGAAAAACTATGTGCAAACAAATTGTACAGCCTGGAAGAAATGGATAAATTTCCAGAAACTTACAAACTGTCAAAACTGTAAGAGGAAGAAATAGAAAACTTGAATAGACTGATAATCAGCAAAGAAATTGAATCAGTAATCACAAATCTCCCAAGAAACAGAAGTCCAGGGCCAGATGGCTTCACAGATGAATTCTACTAAACATTTAAAGAAGAGCTAATACCTTTTCTTCTCCAAGTATTCGAAAAATGGAAATGGAAGGAAAACTTGCAAATTCATTCTATGAGGCTAGTATTATCCTGATACCAAAACCAAAGACTCCAGTAAAAGAAAGAACTACAAACCAATAGCCCTGATGCACAAGGATGCAAAACTTCTCAATAAAATACTAGCAACCTGAATCCAACAGTACATTAAAAGAATCATTTACCACAATCAAGTGAGATTTATTCCTCTGCTGCAAGGAATATTCTCAGATATTAGCAAATCAATCAATGTGACTCACCCCATTAATAAAAGAAAGGATAAGAACCATATGATTCTTTCAGTAGATGCAGAAAAAGCATTTGACAAAGTACAACATCCATTCATGATAAAAACCCTAAACAAAGTAGGATTAAGGGAAACATACCTCAACATAATAAAGGCGTTATATGAAAAGCCTACAGCTAATATTATCCTCAATAGGGAAAAACTAAGAGCTTTTCCTCTGTGGTCAGGAACAAGACAGGGATATCCAACTTCACTATTGTTACTTAACAGAGTACTGGAAGTCCTAGCCATAGCAGTCAGACAACAAAAAGAACTAAAAACCATCCAATTTGACAAGGGAGAAGTGTTAGTTTGCTATTTGCAGAAGACGTATGATACCTTTTGTAGAAAACCCAAAGTACTCCACCAAAAAATTGCTAGAACTGATACACAAATTCAGTAAATTCATAAAATTCATTGATACAAAAATCAATGTACAAAAATCTGTTGCATTTCTGTACACTAATAATGAAGCAACAGAAGGAGAAACCAAGGAATTGATCCCATTTACAACTGCACCAGAAACCAGCAGATACCTAAGAATAAACCTGACCAAAGGGGTGAGAGATCTGTATCTTGAAAACTATAAAACACTGATGAAAAAAATTGAAGATGACACAAAGAAATGGAAAAACATTCCATGCTCATGGACTGGAAGAACAAATATTGCTAAAACGTCTCTACTACCCAAAGGAATATACACATTTAATACAATCCCTATCAAAATACCACCAGCGTTTTTCACAGAGCTAGAACAAACAATTCTGAAATGTGTATGGAACCATAGGAGACCCCAAATAGCCAAAGCAACCTTGAAAAAGAAAAACAATGCTGGAGGCATCAGAATTCCAGACTTCAAGATATATTAGAGTTGTAGTGATCAAGACAGTATGGTACTGGCACAAAAACAGACACATAGATAATGGAACAGAATAGAAACCCAGAAATGGACCCAAAACTATATTGTCAACTAATCTTCAACAAAGCAGGAAAGAATATCCAATGGAAAAAAAAAAAGTCTATTTGACAAATGATGTTGGGAAAATTGGACAGTAACATGCAAAATAATGAAACTGAACTACTTTCTTACACCATACACACAACTAAATTCAAAATGGATGAAAGACCTAAATGTGAGGCAGGAAACCTAAATGTGAGGCATCAAAATCTTAAAGAACACAAGCAGTAACCTCTTTGACTTCGGCTGCAACAACTTCTTGATAGACACGTCTCTGAGGGCAAGGGAAACAAAAGCAAAAATGAACTATTGGGACTTCATTAAGATAAAAAACTTCTGCACAGTGAAGGAAACAATCAAGGAAACTAAAAGGCTACCTATGGAATGGGAGAAGATATTTGCAAATGACCTATCTGGTTAAGAGTTAGTACCCCAAATACTGAGACCTTTTAAACTCAGTACTCCAAAAAACAAATAGTTAAGAAATAGGCAGGCATACAGATGACCAACAGACACTTGAAAAGATGCTCACATTACTCATCGTCAGGGAAATAGAAATCAAAACTACAATAAAATACCACCTCACACATAGCAGAATGACTAAAATTAACAACACAGGAAACAACAGATGTGGTGAAGATGCAGAAGGGGAACCCTCTTACACTGTTGGTAGGAATGCAAACTGGTGCAGCCACTCTGGAAAACAGTATGGTGGTTCCTCAAAAGTTAAAAATAGAACTACCCTATGACCCAGCAATTACACTACTAGGTATTTACCCAAAGGATACAAAAAGACTGATTCAAAGCAATACATGCACCTTGATGTTTATAGAAGCATTATCAACAATAGCCAGATTATGGAAAGAGCCCAAATGTCCATCGACTGATGAATGGATAGAGAAGAGGTGGTATATATATTTATATATATATACACAATGGAATATTACTCAGGCATAGAAAAGAATGAAATCTTGCCATTTGTTCCTATGTGGTCGGAGGTAGAGAGTATTATGCTAGGCGAAATAAGTCAGAGAAAGACAAATACCATATGATTTTATTCATGTTGAATTTATGAAACAAAACAAGTGATTGTAGGGGAAAAATAGAGAAACTCTTAGATTAAGAATTAAGAAACTCTTAAATATAGAGAACAAACTGATGGTTACCAGAGGCGAAGCAGGTGGGGGAATGGGTTAAATAAGTGATGGGGATTAAGGAGTGCATTTGTGATGAGCACCAGGTGATGTATGGACGTGTTGAATCAGGTGTGAATTGTATACCTGAAACTAATATTACACTGTATGTTACCTAACTGGAATTTAAATAAAACCTAAAAAGAAAATTTGTTTTCTGTTGTTTTTCAGTGGATTATTCTTTAAACATAAATTAGGTTAAATTGGTTAAAAATCTTGGTTAGATATTCTATATTCTGATTGTTTTCTGTTTACTTGTACTATCAAATATTGAGAGAGAGATAGTGAATATCTGATTATAAATGCAGGTTCATCTTTTCCTCAAAGTTCTTTATTTTTCTTTAATTAATAGAATAGTTCATTGAGCATTATTAGTTATAGAATAGTTGACCAGAAAGTACAGAGTTCTCATATACAACCTTTCTGGCTCCCCTTACCCCCAGTTTCCCCTGTTATTTACATCTTGCATTGATGTAGTATTTGTCACAATTGATGAACAATATTGATATGTTATAATTAATTAAAATGCCTAGTTTATGTTATGGTTCACTCTGTCTTATACAGTTCTGTAGGTTTTGCCAGATGTATAATCTCATGTATCCACCATTACAGAATCTTAGAAACTAGTTTCACTGACTTAAAATCTTCTGTGATCTTCCCATGCATCCCTCCTTCTTCCCTCCTCACCACCCCTCCTCCCTGCCCAACTCCTGGCAAACATGGATTTTTTACTGTCTCTCTAATATGGCCTTTTCAAGAATGTCATAAATTTGGAATCATGTAATATGTAGCCTTTTCAGATTGTCTTTTTTGACTTAGTAATATGCATTTTAAGTTTCCTCCGTATCTTTGTGACTTAATAGTTCATTGCTTTTTATTGCTGAATTAATACTTGTTTGCATGTACTGTAGTTTATTTATTCACATATTGAAGGACATTTTGATCACTTCCAATTTTAGGCAATTTGGATAAATCTTCTATAAACATTTATGTGTGTTTCTGGGGACATGCTTTCAGCTTCTTTGAGTAAATACCAAGGAGCTCAATTGCTGGATTGTATGGTAAGATTATATGTAGGTTTGTAAGAGACTGCCACATTGTCTTCCAAAGTGGCTATACCATTTTGTATTCTCACCAGCAATGATGAAACTTGCAGTGTTTCCACATTCTCGTGGTTGGTATTGTCAGTGTTTTCGATTTTACCCATTTTGCTAGGTTTGTAGTGGTATCTTATTGTTTTAATTTTCAATTCCCTAATGACATTTGATGTTGAACATGTTTTTCTTTGCTTATTTTCCATCTGTGTATCTTCATTATTAAGGTATCTCATCAATCTTTTGCCAACTTTTTAATTAGGTTGTTTGCTTTTTATTGAATTTTACAAGTTTTACATATTTTCTATACATATATTTTATCAGATGTGTTTTGCAAATATTTTCTCTCAGACTGTGTCTTGTCATTTTATTGTCTATTGATTTTTGCTTCTTTTATTTTGAAACTCTGTTACTAGGTACATTAACATTTATGATTACTATATTCTCTTGATGAATTAACCCCTTTATTATTATGAAATGATTTTCCATCTGATAATATTATTTCCTATGAAGTCTCTTTTAGCTTTTATCTGAGAAATTTACTGATGTTGACATGTATAGTCCTAGATTATTCATTTTTATTGTCCTGAATATTCTATTACATGAGTACACCATTATTATTATTAAGTCATTATGGGTAATTATGTAATATATGTTTTTATATTATAAACCATGTGGTATAAACATTCTTAATGTTGTCTCTTCAAGATAAGAATCTATGTGGTGTTTCTCTATGAGTGAATTTGTTGAATGTAAGATAGGCACCTCTTCAAATTACTTGCTTTTCAAGATATTTGCACTAATTTGATTTCTGTCATTATGCCTAAAATTTACTGTTTCACATTCTAACCAACACATTGTAATGCCAGATTTTAAATTTATTCAAATAACCTGAGATATCATTAATGTTTTATTTTGAATTTTAAAATATTAGACCAGTTAACATTTAAAAAAATATGTATATTTATTGAGGCGCACCTGAGTGTCACAGTGGGTTAAGTACTTGACTGTTGGTTTCGGCTCAGGTAGTGATCTAGGGTTGTGGGATTGAGCCCCCGGTCAGGCTCCACACTCAGCTTGGAGTCTGCTTGAGATTCTCTCCCTAATTCCCTCACCCTCCTGCTCATGCTCTCTGTCTCTCAAATAAATAAATCTTTAAATATATGTATATATTTAAATAAACCTGTAATAAATAAAACTATATAAATATATATTTAGCATATAATAAGCCTATTTATAAATAAAATATATTATAAAATAATGTATAAAATTAAATATATTTAACCTATAATAAATAAACATAACAAATAAAACTATATAAATATATATTTAGATAGATATCTATTTAAATATATATCTATATATAGATAAATCATTTTGTTAGTCTATTCTGTAATTTTTCTGTTTGTATCTTGTGCCATTTTTCTTCTTTGCCATTTTTGTAATGATATGTAGGATTTCCTGATATTTTTTGATAGTGTTCTTTCTTGTATATATGTACTTCAAATATCATTCTATGTTTATAGCTTGTATTTCCTGTTTTCTTAATTAAATCTACTGATGATGATTATTCTTAATGCAACTGAATTAATCAATCTTTTCCCTTCTTTCTTGTTTAAGAACTCCTTCCCTATCTTGAAGTCTAATATATTTTTTTAAGCAGTAAACAGAGCACAAGAAGGCACACATTCACACCTTTTCCTTATCCCTTGATAGACAATAATTAATGTGTGTTGGGCTTGGATGTAATCACTAGGCTCAACACACTGCTTTCATTGATTTTCCAATAGGCTTAAATCTATGAAGAAGAAACTTCTTTCTTTTTCTTCCAGTGGTTAATTTAATTTTCTCCCCTACTGAACCAAATTATTTATTTGCTAGCACAGTCTTTATTTATCATCTCTTCATGTTTCTCATCTATTGCCAGTGCAATCACAGCTCATAACAATTAACAGCTGTTTCTTAGTATTTCTAGTTATTACTGTTTTTGCCTAGTAACAACTTTTTTTAATTTCAAAAATGTGTTCTTCTTTCCTAGTAAAGCCTCACCTTATGTTATTCCTAAGAGATAAGCCTGAGAATTGTGACAAATTCATCTTAACTTGTAATATACACATATATGTACACTTTTAAGTCAGTATTAAATATTTCAGAATATTTTTTAACCTAAAATGTAAACATGCATTTATTATTTGTCCCTATGTCTATAATATTGACCTAGATTTCTGAAATTCCACTGCAAAAATAGTTTTTTATTGTTTGTTATGTTATTCTCAACTATTGGCCACCTTCATTAACATTTATTCTTGTGTTTTGTTGTCCGCATTAGTTCTTTGTTGATTAACCTTCATTAACCTAACTTTCTGAGATGATGTTCAAGCCTTGACCTGGGAGGGGAAAAAAACTACCTTAATGCTCTCATATAAAATATAAATAAATAAAATTTCCCTTCCACCTTAAGAACTACTTAGCCTGTAAGCAAGGGGATTCTTGAAAAATTACATAGAAGTACAGATACATACCCTCTTAATTGCTCTTATATTTAATTTCTTAAGGTCATGTAATTTATCACTGATCAAATAGGAATTTCTTTACTAATACGAAGGCAGGCAGCTCGGTAAGACTCCTAGTGGAATATCAGTGTAATTATAGAAGATGTTAAGGTTTATTCTTCAAATGTAAATGATTAATACCTATCAGACGTAATTCTGTTCATTTGGGGCCCATCTCTTTGTGATTAATGTTGTATATGACTGCATGTACAGGATTATAATTATTGTAAGGAGTAAAGCTATTATGTTCTTTGAAGGTACTACGTAAGATTTAAAACATCTTCCAGATGGTTTTAATATTCATCATAGCATAGAAATACTTGAATCATGTGGCCTATATGTGTTCAGTTGTGGGTGTATACCCTACTGTAGATTTAGGGTTATATAGAACAAAGAAAATGAGTATCATGTAAGATTATTTTGTAGCCTTAAAAGACACTGATGATAAATCTGGACATTGTTTTTAAGAGAAGAGAATAAAGAAATATGATTGTTTTTCTGTCCTCTGCTCCTTTATTTGTCATTCACTCAACATTTATTGAACAGCATAGGTTAAAGCCCAAAATAAATCCTGATATTAATGAGAAAAATTAGTATCCATTTAGAATAAGTCGTATTAGATCAACTAAATAAATGTCATTTGCTGACAGAATGTTAATTGGTGATTAAAAGGGTGGAACAAAATGTGTTAACACAATTTACTTTGCATCATCACCTATGCCATTGTTAACTGTAAGGATTAAGAAAAAAGAGGAATTTATTATTCTTGGATTATTGGCTAAGTCAACCAGTGGTGAATGATATGCCATTAATGAAACAAAAAACTCTGTAAATGTAACAAAATTGGGTCATTGAATCCAGTTCTAAAAAATGTGCGTGTGTATAAATAAGACATTAAAAATATGAGCCTCAAATTCAAGGGAGAAGACTTTGAGGTGGATTTAGACATTAGGAGGTCCATTTACATATGCATAATAGTTAAAGCCACATTAAATTTCTTAAGAGGGAATATAAGTAGAGAGAAATGGACTTGGGAGTACTCCAGCATTTTAATGTCAGAGAATGAGGACCCAGCAAAAGAGGCTGAGTAAAGACTTCCAGTGCAATCATAGGAGCCAGGACAGAAGAATATTATCAAAAGGAGAAATTATTCTGAGGTTAATTAAACTGAGAACTGAGAAGCGATAATGGATTTTTGAAATAGTAAATTTTGGAAGACTTTGACATTTACAGTTTCATTGGCATAGTGGAGATGTAAGCCAGACTTCTATAGGCTGAAGACTTGATAAGGGTGGAGATAATAAATGAAGACAACTCTTATTAAAAAAAAGGGAAGAGAGGAATAGAAATTCGTATTTTTTAGGATGGAAAAAACTAGCACAATTGTTTGCACATTGTAGAGATGAAAACATGAAGAAGAGGGATTGATGCAAACCAATGAAAAACCTATTATATAAAAATTATTTAAGTATAAATAATTAAGCATACAGAAAGGTAGGCATAACATGACCATGTAGATAGATCAGTGGATTTTACCAACAGAACACAACTATGTAACTGACATTTAGATCAATAATAAGAATATTCAAGCATGTCAGAACCCACCTTCATTTTTCATTTACTAAATCCTTTAATTCCTTTTACCTGGATTAACTAGTATTCTGATGTACAGTGGTGCAGTTTATTTTTTTATTATGCTGTAGAATATTCCATCTTGTGACTATATCATGATTTATATATCTGCTCAACTCTTGATACGATTTTGTTGCATCCTTTTTGTGGTTATTAAGAATAGGACAGTCATGTAACTAAAATATACAATTTCTAAAGTTAAATCATTTACAAAAGAGCCAAAATCATAGGTACTTAGAGCCAAATATAGCAAAATATATGCAAAACTTCCTAGAAAACTCTAAAACATTGTTTAGAAAATTTGCAGGATGAAAGTCTTAATATTATTAATATATCATTTCCCCCAAATTGACCTATATATTCAATGCAATACTAATCAAAATCTCAGCGTTGTTTTTCTAAAGAAATTCACAAGGTGATTTAAACATTTATTTTTAAAGGCAGAGAATCAATAATACTCAAAATAATCTTGAAGAAGTTTTCTGAATTCAGAAACTCTCAAGAGCAATTAAGTCCATAATTGCATACCTATTTCCCCATCTCTACCAGTACTTAACTCTTTAATTAAAGATACACCCAGAACTATATTTGCTAGAATTCACTAAGAATTTTGTTTGTGGTTACTTGTACTTACTTTCTTTTAGGAGGTGAGAAAGTAGAGCACTATTGATTAGTTTGTGAGCTATAAATACCATCATAAAGAGAAGAAAATACTTTTATGTTTGTCAGAAAGACTAGGCTACAGGGGTATTTCATTTTCTCATTTTAGTTAAGATTTGATCTTCTTTCAGTTTGGGGATTTCTATGTTTTAAATGGTAGTTTGCCCCCAAATAAGTCTTAGACATTAGTATGTCAGTGATGATTATATTCCACTTCTAATGCACTAATCTTGGAGGAAATACAACAATGTACATGACTCAATTCAAAAGCATTAAGAAGCCATAGCCCCTGTCATATGTTGTGACTATTGTAATAGTGAAATCCTTCCCTTCTGTAAAACACACTGACGTTCAAAATGATCCCTTTGACATTTCCCTGGTATAACAAACACAAAGATGATTAACAACCACAAGAAATTTATGATCAATGAGTGTACTAACAAAGCTTTTATTATTAGATATATTACAAAATAGAATGCCTTCTTCAGGTCCCATGAATACATACTGCCAAGAGTGGGATGATTGAGTGATGTTACCCTTAGCGCTGCTTCTTTCTTGTCCAATACTTTCACTTAATTTTCTAGTTGCTTATGTTGTACTGAATTCAGTTGGACTATATAAGTAATTTAGGGAAAATTGGGACATACCATTCTTTTCATACCAATAATTCCTCTGATTTAACAAAGACCATATAAAACATTCAGTAATTAATGAAGTTTAGAGAATTGGGGAGATCTGAGTGTAATACAGGTAACCAAGGCTAAAGTAATATAAAGATAAGTTTAAAAATTTAGATGAAATGAGTAAACTAAACATTTTGTTATTGGCTTCACTTTACCAGGCTAATTTGATCTTAGAAATATTTGAAGTTACCAAATTTGTAATACGTAATGGATCAGCAAGAACACATTTGGCATTCTTTATATATAAGACGTTTACATTTCATTAAAATTAGGCTTTATTATAAATCATTAGTTTTAATAAATTATTGCTTCAGTAATAATATTGACATGGTTCCTGACAAAACATACTTGGTAAAGGTTTAAAATTAAGCACTTTGAAGTTATGAAAAATACTTCTCTATAAATAAACACAGGGGAAAATAAATTTCCCTTTTGGAATATTAACAAAGATATTAGAAGTAATGGGGTATTTTATCATTGTCGTCAAGTAAGAAAAGGATTAATTGCTGTCATGTTCTCTCTATACTACTTTGTGGGGTACAAATTACATTTTTCTAACCTCAGAACCTTAATCAAAAACAACGAGATTTGAGCTGGTATTAATCTGCAGCTACCAGCGGCAACCTTTCCATAGCAAAAGAATGCAAGGTCAGCAATGTGAATTTCTGCAAAGAAGAGAACATACTTATCAGGAGACTACACCTGGTAAAGCAAAAATGAAAGGACAGTGTGCAAATCAAGACTGTACTCAAAGAAAAGGCATGGTGAAAGCCATTGCCTTTTGCCTCTGTGATTAAGAGTGATCATAAAAGCTGTACATTAAACACACATACACAGAGCCCTCTGGGTCTATGTTTATCCAGAAAAGTTCCTGGAAACTTACTTGAAGTTCTATTAAACCTAAAAAAATAATAAAAATAGTACTATGAGCACTGGAATTTTCAAATAATTTTAAGTTACTGAGAAGTGAATGGTGATATAATGAGTTATTAGATGAAACTGTGTTTAATGTTTAGCTGGTGTGCATTACCTCTCCTTTAATCCTCATGAATCCCTTCTCCTCAGAAGCTTTGTTTATTCAACCCTGTTCTTTCTCCTGATTGTTCAGTTTTAACAAACCTTCAACATTTTCCTGAATCTGGAGTCTGTAAAGCTCCATCCTCATGCATTCGTATTTTTTCTCTGCTTATTGAATATCTGGACTGTAAAGCCGTGCTGAGACTGTCGGACAGAACAATAAGTCTCAGGATCACAGTAATCACATGGAGCCTTGCCCTCTGGTGTAGCCACCTATTTTAGGTTCAATTTTTAAGTACAATTTAGTTTCTTCCTTTTTTCTCAAACATAGACATCTGAACCTAATCATAATCTTTTTTTTTTATTTCTACACATATAAGAATCATGTTTCTTTTTTGATACATCATAGGAATTATTTTCCTCTCATTAACTGATGTGGTTCTTTAACAAAATGCTTTGTAATAACAAATAGTCTGTACATAATTTTTTCATATACTATTTGAGATCAAAATTCATTCTCTTTCTTAACAAAATAGCATTAGATAATCATTCTTTAATAAAATTTTTCTATGCACAATTAGCCCTCATGGTTCAATTATACTAGTCTTGATATTTCCAAATGTATTTAAGAAATATTCCCAGAAGAGGGGCGCCTGGGTGGCTCAGTTGTTAAGCGTCTGCCTTGGGCTCAGGTCATGATCCCAGGGTCCTGGGATCAAGCCCCGCATCGGGCTCCCTGCTCCGCGGGAAGCCTGCTTTTCCCGCTCCCACTCCCCTGCTTGTGTTCCCTCTCCCACTGTGTCTCTCTCTGTCAAATAAATAAAATCTTTAGGAAAAAAAAAAATATTCCCAGAAGATAATTTTCTCTAACATATACTTCCTGTAAAGTACTACTGAATTTTAACTCCTCTTTGTGCATTATCATTGATACTCATAGCGGTAGAGATCTCAATCTCTGTATAAACCTCGTTTTAAATAATCTAGTTATTTTAATTTTGGGAATTCTTAAAAATAAGAGCTTTCTAGTTCACCATATTATGTTGATGTCATTTTGTAAATTTTTAGAGGACTGCAAACTTGAATTATTAGATTGAGAAGGCCAAACAGGTAAATTTAATATTTTCCTAAATCAGTTAATTATGAAATGTGAAAACTGTGTTTACTTCACTTAAACTCTAAGTGTACTGGTATGTATTTTCCAAATACTACCACTTTTTTTTTTTTTAAAGATTTTATTTATTTGACAGAGCGAGATACACAGCGAGAGAGAGAACACAAGCAGGGGGAGTGGGAGAGGGAGAAGCAGGCTCCCCGCTGAGCAGGGAGCCCGATGCGGGGCTCGATCCCAGGACCCTGGGATCATGACCTGAGCCGAAGGCAGACGCTTAACGACTGAGCCACCCAGGTGCCACCAATACTACCACTTTTTAAAGCCCTGTTTCAACTTTCTGAATAGTTAATAACATTTTCTGTAAGATTCCCCCAGTATTATGTGGTAACTACTAGCATTTAGTTTGTCAGATTTTATTATAGATAGTAAACTTCCAAAAGTTTGGATTACTATAGGGTAGAAACATAATTTGTTCCTCCTTAACATAATTGAGTTATCATAGATGCTTTAAAAAATAAAACAATTTTGCTTCTTAT
>NC_138375.1:82013053-82018405 GCF_054177405.1 Leptonychotes weddellii | reverse complement strand
GATTGCAGTCTGTTCTTCAGTGAGCTCTCCACGCCACACTGTCTCCATTTCTGTCTGTGCTGCTATAAACTGCAGTGTCCTGGGTTGTGCACCCCTCAGCAGCATTCCCAGTCCTCGCCTCCAGGTCGCGGGATGTCTCTGCCCTTTGTGCTTCTAAAACCACCAGCCACCCCTAGTTCACAGGCATGGCCCTGCCGTTCTGGGTTTCCATCCGGGGGGCTGCCCTAAAGTCCTTTCCCTGCCGCTACCGGTCTGCGAGTCTGTGCCTCGTCTCCAGCCCGAGGCTATCGCTCACCAGTGGTATAGGATCCTGACAGACAGGCTCCCTCCCCGTTCTGTTTATCCTCCCATATTGCCCGCTGAATCACGGCTCCCCACTTCGTACCTTGAAACCAAATGCCTGTGATATTCTGTTTGTAGAGATCCAGATCTATCTTCTTACATCTCAGGCTGATTTCATGGGTGTCCAGAGTGGTCTGGTAGATATCCAGCTCAATTCCAGGGACTGGTTGGAATAGGATCCCCTACTCCTCCACCATCTTTTCCCAACAACCAGCTTTTTATTAGAAACAGTGAAACCCAAAAGATAATGGAAGATCACCTTTAAAGTCTAGGGGGAAGAAGGCTCAAGAAAAATATAATAGCCTAGATAAAAATATAATAACCGAGTGAAAGAACACTTTTAAAAGAAAAACTAAATAATGACACAGACATTTTCTTTGTTGTTACTTAAATACTGCAGACTTGTACAACAAAATGATAAAAGAAGTTCTTCAGGTTAAAGGAATATAATACCAGGTTGAAGTACGAATTTATTATAAGAAAGAAAAAAGGGAACCAAAGAGAGTAAAGGTGTGAACCAAATTAGAGTATTTGAAAATACATTGTAGAGAATACTGTCAAAAACACCAAATAACAATATATTGTAGAGTTCAGAATTCAGAAGCAAAAGTAATTCTAAACTGCCACAAGAGAAGTTAATTGATTAACTTAGAAGGAGAATGAAAGGAGAAACAAAAAAAAGCAAGAAAGGAAGAAAACATGAGACAGAGCAAATCAATTACACAATGGTAGACCTAAATTCAACCATATTGGTAAAATATATATTTTTTAAAATGGCATATAATAAGGCAAAAAATAAATTAAAAGTGTGCTTAAGACCTGAACAAACAGGGCGCCTGGGTGGCTCAGTTGGTTAAGCAACTGTCTTCGGCTCAGGTCATGATCCTGGAGTCCCGGGATCGAGTCCCGCATCGGGCTCCCTGCCTGGCGGGGAGTCTGCTTCTCCCTCCGACCCTCCCCCCTCTCATGTGCTCTCTCTCTCAGTCTCTCTCTCTCAAAATAAATAAATAAAATCTTTAAAAAAAAAAAAAAAAAAGACCTGAACAAACATTTCACAGAAGAAATATTTTAACGAAATCATTAGAAATGTTAAAATTCTTATATATTAGAATAGCCAAAATTAAAAAGAACTATAAAATCAAATGTTGACAAGGATGCATTACAAATGGAATATTTACACATTAATTTTCAGTTTATAATAACATAATAAATTTATAGAACTATGTGATATGCTCTGATAATTTTAAACTTACACATATAGTTGGAGCTAACAACTTTATTACTTGGTAATATGCCCAAGAGAAATAAATGCAAAGATTCTCCCATAACAATTTGCCTCATTTTAATAATGTCATCGTACCTTCCCAAGTTCCCTTTTATTGCTTTTTGTTCTTCATAACTTTTTAATCTACTATTTAATGTATACATTTAGTATTTGATATTAGTTTTCCCAAATGGAACGTACTTTCTATGAGCAAATATTTTTATTTTGTTTTATCGATAACTATATATTCAATGTCTATAACAGAACTTTACCCATAGTAGATGCTTTATTTTTATTGCATGAATAAATGATCCATAATATAGGCTTTGCTAAATGTCTTAATGAATATTAGTAATGGGTATAGAGTTACCAAATAAAATACAGGACACCAGTTAATTTCAAATTTCTGCTAAAACAGAGAATGCATTTTTAGTATAAGTATGCCCTAATCACTCTATAGGGTATATTTATATTTTTATTTTTGTTTTTTGTTTTGTTCTTTTTTTTTTTATAATTTGATATTATCTGTACTATTATTGGGTTATTTTTTAAAGTTTTTACCCAAATTCCAGTTAGTTAACATACAGTGTAACATTAGTTTCAGGAGTACAATATAGGATTCTCTGTACCTTTTTTTTGTTTGTTTGCTAAATGTGAGAACCCTAAATAAGTATCACTGGTGAAGGGGTGCCTGGGTGACTCAGTCGGTTAAGAGTCTAACTCTTGGTTTCAACTTGGCATGATCTCAGGGTCCTGAGATCGAGCCTATTAGGCTTCACATTCAGCTCCAAGCTGGCTTGGGATTCTTTCTCTGCCCCTCCCCCTGCTCTCTCTCTTCATCTCTGTCTCTCTAAAAAGAGATAAATAAAATCTTAAGAAAAAATAAGTATCACTGGTGAAATGAGTAGCTTGTTATTCAGCATCACGGATTCTTTATGTGTGGAATTAATGACATTCAAAACATATGAACTGCATAAAGTAAAAATTCCCTTTAACTTTGCATGATGGAGTATGAGGATATGTTGGGCCAAGTAACTTGTTTGTTTTCTTTCTTTCCTTCCTGTTTTAATTCTAATGCTTGGACATTCATGCAAATTCTAATCAGAAAACCCAAAACAACAGAGAGCTGGGACTTGATGAAATCCTACTACCAGTAACAGCAGGTCATATGACAAAACCTGCCCACACAAATACAAAAAAAAAGTTTTCTTTGTCTTACAAAATTTGGTCAGGGAATTGCTATTGTATATTTGGAAGCAAGATTGTGGAAAAGCAATAATCTTTACTTGCATCTAATCATTTGTGTCAATCTTACCAACAAGAAAACTCAAATGGCTTTGTCTGATCAAATTATTTTGAATCATTTTACAATGAAAAATGATTACTGATCATCACTATCAGGCGATGGAGGGGACGGTATTAAATTATGTAACATTCAATTACATTATATAATACATAAAACATACTTAAGTAAAGTTCAGGATATGATTCACCAGTTTTGAAAGAAATGTCACATTGGTCACAGATAATGTATCTTTGCATATATTTATATTTTTAATTTAATTTCTGTCAACTTAATGATCAAATTTTCTCTCTCATAGTATGTAGCAAAAGCAAAACAGTAATTTCTATACAACAACACAAACTCATATAACCTTGTAAGTTGAGAGGAGAACCTTGGTGGAATATGCTTCTGGGTACTATTTTAATTTAATTTTTAAAATGTACTTCGCTTGTAGTCAAATGGAAAAATGCATTAAAAATGCATTCTCATCTATCTAGACTTTTTTTTTCCCCACTCATGAATAGAAGCCCCAAAGCAAAAATGTTTGTAAAACACAAGAAGTTAAGTAGCTATATGCTTTCAACCTTATCAATTGTTTGGCTCTAGGTATAAAAGTAAGACATTTCATTCTTTTAAACTAATTCACCATGTCTGAATATTCAGGACTAATCTAAGGCTAAATTTTGAATTTGGAGTAATTTGGAAAATATATTTTTCAACCATTTTTTATACTGGGAACATCCTACATTTGGTCTATATCTAGAATTTGCTCTTCAAATGCCCAAAACACTTAAATGTTATACTTTAACAATCTGTACTATAGTTTTATTATGCCACGTATTCAAAAAAAATATCAGTAAATAGCTAAAGGAAATATTAAGTTGATGGAAAATTACCATGTAAAAAGGAATATAGTAAGTAAGTATGAGGCACAATATTGGATTAAATACTCTCTAAACGGACATCTAAATTTAATTCAGCTGGTACAAAGCAACAGCACACAAGAAAATAAATGGTAATAATAAAAACCGAATTAATTATTACCAATTTTAATGTCACATATAAGATATATTTCTATCTATAAAATATATAATTTAAGTAGTCTATATGAAATATAAGGTAAAAAGTTAACCATGATCAAGATATAGTTTGAAAATTAATGCTGACTTTAAGTTATCAGCTTTAACTGATCATTCTAAATTCTCACCTATTCTTAATTCTCATATTGTATAAATTAGTTATTTAACTCATAGAATTTATTATGAATGAGCAGTCTTCCTATAATACTTGATATTTATTTTTGGTCACTTGAAAATTAAATTATCAAAATCATACAATATTTACATCAGCTTCCTAAACTAATTATAAATATAAGACAAATGAAATTGAAGAACATCAACATATAGAGGTTAAATCAAATTTATCAATTTATCGAATGCTCTTATAATTCATTAGGTTCCAAGATGATGATAGTTAATTCAACCATAGATAAATTAGAAAATCAACTAGTGAAATAAAGGAAAACAATGTATTACAAACAGAAATGTCATAATGAAAAAAAGATGACATGGATTTGTCCTTAGGAAATAATTTTATTTAAAAAGAACAGGCTGGTATAGTGTGGTCTTTTGTTTATTCTAACACTGTAATTTTATTCTGTAAAATTACCTCCCATAGAGGTAATTACAGACCAGTTTAGTATTATTAGATATTTATAATCCCTCAGTAATATTTTCTAATCTCTTGCTTTTTCTATACCCTGATAACTGCTTCACAGCTCAGCAGAATTTTTAATCACTTCTCCATAATAATGAAACAATTTGAACACACAAGATAATATTGCCTGTAGAGAGAAACCTGGAGTCATAAATGATAAAAACATAGGAAGCCATTAAACGATTGTGCTTCAGTCATCCTCTTTAGCATAGCTTAGTTATACCCACTTTTCTTATTTCAGGTCTCATTTTTAAAGGGGCACTCAACCTTAAAAATCAGACTATATTCCATTATTTATTTCCTTAGACATTCAAAAGCACAAATTCAATGTGTGCTTAGTACTGAATATTTTAGAAGATGAAACAGGAAAATAAAAAAGAAAGGAAGATAGAGTTATAAACTTCAATGAGTTTCTATCTTATGAGTACTATATAACCTAAAACCATGGAAATATCTTAAAGACTCAAAAATATATATGCTGTCACAAAATACATTGTTAGTGGGGTATAAATTGAAATACTCCTTCTGAAAACTTTTATATCATTAAATACTTTTATATCGGGCGCCTGGGTGGCTCAGTTGGTTAAGCGACTGCCTTCAGCTCAGGTCATGATCCTGGAGTCCCGGGATCGAGTCCCACATCGGGCTCCCTGCTCGGCAGGGGGTCTGCTTCTCCCTCTGCCCTCTTCCCTCTCGTGCTCTCTGTCTCTCATTCTCTCTCTCTCAAATAAATAAATAAAATCTT
>NC_138375.1:81978649-82012953 GCF_054177405.1 Leptonychotes weddellii | reverse complement strand
TTGTGCTCTCTCTCTCTCTCAAATAAATAAATAAAGTCTTTAAAAAAAAATGTGAACAAAAATATTTACCACAGCTTCATTGAATAAAGAAAACAGAATAAGCCTATAATGACATTCACATATGAATTGAATGACTTTAAAGAAGCAATAAATACAAGAGTACGTATTTATGATTCCATTTATAGGAAGATCATTAGCAGACAAAACTAACCAAAGTAACAAAAGTTGTTAGGGAAGGAATTGACTAGGCGGAGGCAAGAGCATGTTTTTAGGTGGTAAATATGTTTGGTGGTTACCCAAATGTTTGCAAATATAGAAATCCATAGAACTGACATGTAGATGTGTGTGTTTAGCAGTATTTACAACAGCCATTATATGGGAACAAACTAAATATCCACTGACAGATAAATGGATTTTAAAAATGTAGTATACACATGCAATGGAGTATTATGCAGCCCTAAAAAAGGAAACCATGCAATCTGCAGCAACATCATGGATAAAACTTGGGGACATTATGTTAAATGAATTAAGCCAATTACAGAAAGAAAAATATAACATAAATCAAATTTATACAAGTATCTAAAACAATCAAACTCACAGAAGCAAAGAATAGAATTATGGTTGCCAGAGCTAGAGTAAGAGGGTTATGTTCATTTTAGTACATTAATACTATTTTTCAATTTAAAAATTTTGAAACTAAACATCACCTCAAAAGTTTGGAAACATACTTGACCAGGCTCATATATCATATCAGTATTTTTTCATTTTCTAATATAATAATAACATTAAAATACAGTTTGATAGGGGCGCCTGGGTGGCTCAGTTGGTTAAGCGACTGCCTTCGGCTCAGGTCATGATCCTGGAGTCCCGGGATCGAGTCCCGCATCGGGCTCCCTGCTGTCAGCAGGGAGTCTGCTTCTCCCTCTGACCCTCCCCCCTCTCATGTACTCTCTCTCTCTCATTCTCTCTCTCTCAAATACATAAATAAAATCTTTAAAAAAAAAAAAAATACAGTTTGATAAAATGTGCTTGATGCATGGTTAATTCTATGTACTAAATAATTTTCATTCAAGAATAGAGTGGATATTAAATACGATACTGAATTACATCATTACAAAAAAATAAAAATAAAGTTACTTGGATTTAAAAATTTAAATTACCTTCATTCTGGAAGCCATTGTACATAGGAAAAAATCAGGATGGCTTGAAAGTTAGTAGAGGATATATTTTAAATTACATTTGATGGAAATGGCTATATACCATGTGGGGGATAAAAAGGCAACAGAATGTTGGAGGGAAAGCAATCTATGTGAAATGTGGTACAAAAATTTTATTGAATGGCTGTTTCACATAGGTGTTTGGCGGGATTTAATCTTATTGCAATAGACAATAGTGAGCTACCAGAGTCTTATCAGGGATAGAGCATCCAAACGGCATCCATTAAATATTTATTTCCTTTCCTTCCTCCTTCCCTTCCTTTTTTCCTTCCTACTTTCCTTCTTTCCTTCCTTCCTCCCTCCCTTCTTTCCTTTCTCCTCCCCCTCCCTCCCTCTCCTACTTCTTTTTCATCCTTCCTTCCTTTTCTTTCTCCCTCCCTTCTTCCCTTCCCCTCCCCCTCTCCCCCTATCTTTGGATTTCTAAGTCTCAGGCAAAGAAGAGTAGCATCTAACAGTTTCTGCCTCAACAAACTATGTCTCTGAGACAAATCTAATAAATAATATTATTTATATGAAACATTATGTTCATTATATATACACTATTTTTGGTTAATGGTGTATTTCAAGCCCAAACATATTATCTGACACAGTCACATGTTGAAGTTGATTCTGTATTTTTCTTCAGTGGAAAGAATCAGGGTAAACCTCCACAGAACACTTATAAATGTTTTTAAAACATTTTCTAGTCACACTTCAGCAAAGGTTAAATAATCAAAAACATAATTTTTAGGAACTTCCTAGAGCATTTAGTTTAAATACCTATGAATATACCTAAGGTTGACTTCACTCAAAGAATTGTGAATTGATGTGTGTGGGAGGTGTTGGGGGGGGTGTGCACATGCACACATGTGGTCATATCTATATATGCATATATGTTTGGATACATTTGTATACATAAAATAGAGGAAATGTACCAAATAATTTTCCAAGGTTGCATCAGAAAGGGTGCAAGAAGAGATACAAAAGGAGTAAGATCCTTTTTTAAAAAATACTGTGTATTTGACTTATAAAAAGATGAATATATATTCAACTGGACACTTTAATAACATAATAATAATAAAAATGATTGTACTCATTTGCTGTTTTAATAAGTATAATTTAAGATCACTTTCCAACTTAATTTTAAAATGTCAATTAAAAAAGATGAAAATTTCACATTTCTCCATTTATGGTGATTTTTAGTTTCATTCCAAAACTTAAAAACGTCTGCACTTGTATGTATATACTATTTCTATTCGTTATTTATTTAATCACAAATTATTCTCCAATTAACAAAACTTTTTTGGTTTATGTCCCATGTGGGAAGAATGGAGGCTGTCTTCTTCATCACCATTTCTCAAAGCCAGGTACTAGGCTTCAGACAGATAGCTCATTAATGAGTTGCTCAATTAACAAATGAAAAACTAAATGTATGAAGTCTTGACTTCACAGAACAAAAGACTGAAGAGTAATATTTACATTATTTCCTCATTTCTGAAACAAGAAAATCTACATAACAAAGCAATTACTACTTTTGTTTTTTTAACATTGTATAATTATGAAATAGGCTAGCAAATTTTTGGCACACTGTATGTGATTACTAGAGATGGCTGAAGAGAATATGTATGCATATTAAATATTTCCATGAAAGACTTTACAAAGCAGTGATAATCATTGGTGAGTAAAGAATTTGCATATAAAAAATATTCTTACAAACAGAATTTTTCCCATTTCAGGAATTCTAATGTTGATGTGATTGAAGTTTTGATGCTAATAAGCCAAAAGATGAAAAAAAAATAAATTCTGTCAAGTACAGAACATTTTAAGGACACAGGATTTACATGTGTGAACACCACATTCATCTCAATTACATAAGGGTAACATTTTATTGAAGTTCTCTAATTTGTGGGGCATTGTATAATGGTTATAATCATTTGGATATTCCTAAAGCTTATTTCCCTGCACCCCATTAACCTCTGAGGTTGAGATAGGAAGGAGAAGGATATGATTCTGGGGATTCCTTGCTACTTGTTATTAGTTAGGGTTCTCTAGAGAAATAGAATCAATGAAACATGTGCCTAGAAAGATATTTACTATAAGGAATTGGCTCACAAGATTATGGAGGCTGGCAAGTCCAACCTGTAGGGTGGGCGGCCAGCAACCCGGAGACCCAGAAAGGGCTGGTGTTCCAGTTAGAAGGCCATACAGACAGGAAGATATGATATTTCAGATGAAGTCCAAAGGGAGTCTGCTGGAGAATTCTCTCTTACTTAGGGAAGAGCTGGTGGTTTTTTTCTATTCAAGTCTTCAAATAACTGGACAAGGCTCACTTACATTGTGGAGGGCAATCTGCTTTACTCTATTGATTAAAATGCTAACATTATTCAAAAACACCCTCACAGAAACATCCAGAATAATATTTGGCCAATATCTAGGGACCCTGTGGCCCAATCAAGTTGACAAAAAAACATCACACTAGTTAGAAAGGTAAAATATAAGAACACGATGTCCATTTTGCTCTAAGATATTGTGGAAATTGAAGAAGGTAGCAGTAAGGCAAAGGGTTCAGATGCCAAGGTCCATATTTCTAAATCTTGGGAACATAATTTTAGGGGTTTTTAGGAATATGAAGACATGGTTACTGAACCTGAGTGTATTAAAAGAATAAACTACAAAGCCTCATGGTCATCACAATATAAACAGTAAGAAGCATGTGACATAATCAAATACCCTTTCATATGAGAAATACTCAATTAACGAATACAAGACTAAATCCTCACCCTGATAAAGAACATCTATGAAATGACAACCAACATTATACTTAATGGTTAAAGACCAATAGCTTTCCTCCTACAATCAGGAACACAATACGGTATCTGCTTTTCCTACCATGATTCAACATTGTACTGGAGTTTATAGCCAAGGGAATCATTCAAGAAATAAATTAGGCAAGGAATTAACAAATGGATATTTGGAGGCCCCCATAGGGAGAGAAATCAAATAATACAAATTTTTTTGTTTGTTTGTTTGTTTGTTTGTTTAAGATCCTTGCTCCACATTCCAAGGTTTTGGGACAATCATAAGTGTCTTAGTCCATTCAGGCTGCTATAACAAAATACCACTGACTAGGTAGCTTATAACAATATAAAGTAGTTTCTCACAGTTTAGGAGGCTGAAAGCCTGAGATCAGGGTGTCAGCATGGTTGGGTAAGAGCTCTCTTCGAGGTCTCAGTTATTTTGCATCCTCAACAGGGCAGAAGAGGTTCAAGGGACTTCTAGGGCTCTTTTATAAGGGCACTGATCTTATTAGCTCTCGTGACATAATCACCTCCCAAAGGCGCCACCTCCTAATACTATCACCTTGGAGGTTAGGTTTTAACGTATGAATTTTGGGAGTTCACATTCAGACCACAGAAATAAGCATTGCCTATTTTCACAAAAGATAGCCTAAACCTCTAGCTTATTTGGAAAGACATTCCAGATAGTTATCACCATGAGCATTTCAAAATCATTGCCTGTTCATTTTTCATATTATAAGCATTATGCATGTTTAATAGGTACAGAAGTGAAAAGAATATTGTTATGTATTATAACTAAGTCTTTCTTCTAAACAAGCTTATTTAGATTAAATATTTTGTTGTAAGTATTTAGAGAACTGATTTGAAAGAGCTTTAAAATAAACCTTAATATCTGGCTTCTTAAAATTCAACCTAAATAAACTATATCCTGTTAGTAGGTACTAACAGAAAAATAATGAAAATACCAATTTCCAAGGAAATACTTTTCCTTTAATGTGAGATCTGACCCATAATATTCATGTTATATAAAGACCTTTTTAAAATTGTCAGATTCACTGAAATCATTCAGCAGCTGAAGGTCATGACTGTGAATGACAAAATTCCATATTGAAACAATTTGAAAGGAAAACTAAGGCTTAACTTGGATTTTACCACATCTCAGTTTAAGCAGTTCATTGTTGGGTGTTTCATACCTAAAATCTTCTCAGAAGTAATCAGAACCAAACAAGAAATTTGCTTTCAGACTACAGGGTATAGACTGGGGTTCCTAAATTCCTTAGGAAGTTACAGAATACAATACATACACTATACTATAAGATGGCCTTTAAACAACACTGGTTTGAACTGCACAAATGCAGTTATACATGATTTTTTTTGATCAATACAGTACAGTACCATAAATGTATTTTCTCTTTCACATGATTTTCTTCATTAAATTTTCTTTTCTCCAGCTTACCCAATTGTAAGAAAACAGTACTAATAAACACATCATACAAAATATGTATGAATTGGCTGTTTGTTATCAGTAAGGCTTCCAGTCAATAGTAGGCTATTAGTAGTTATGTTCTTGGGGAGTCAAAAATTATATGCAGACTTTCGATTGTGTGGGGCTTGCTGCCACTAAACCCTATGTTCTTCATAGAAATTATTTTTTTTCTCCAATGTAAATTAAATAGGAGTTGTGAGAGAACACACCCTTGCTTGGTCTTGTTATTAGGAGAGGGAGATATATTCATTTGCTCACCATAAAGTATGATCTTACAGAGTTGTTTTTTTTTTTTATATAGATGCCCTTTATCAGGCTGAGAGCATTTCTTTCTTCTCCAAGTTTGCTGAGAGTTTTTACCATAAATGGGTGATGTATTTGGTCAGACTTTTTTTTTTTTTTAAGATTTTATTTATTTATTTGAGACAGAGAGAATGAGATACAGAGAGCATGAGAGGGAGGAGGGTCAGAGGGAGAAGCAGACTCCCTGCCGAGCAGGGAGCCCGATGCGGGACTCGATCCCGGGACTCCAGGATCATGACCTGAGCCGAAGGCAGTCGCTTAACCAACTGAGCCACCCAGGTGCCCGGTCAGACTTTTTCTGCCTCTATTGAAATGATGGGGTTTTTTGGTTTTTTGGTTCTACTTATGCTATAAATTACATTCAATGATTTCCAAATGTTAAAACATTGTATTCTTGGATAAAAACCTTTTATATGTTAATATATTTAATCTGTTTACTAGCTCGTAAGGATTTTCCATCTGAGTCCATGAGAAATAGTAGTAATTGTCTTCACTTATAATGTCTTGGTCAGGTTTTGGTATCATTTTTTGACATCTTGGCAAAACATAAATAACTTTTAAGTACTTGAAGCTAATGACATTGACTGCCAATCTCATCATAAAAGTAGAAGTTATCACAAAAAATAATTTGACTCAATTTTCTTTCTTTATTATTAGTCAGAAATTATTTGTTAAGACTTTAACATGTTTCGGGCGCCTGGGTGGCTCAGTCGTTAAGCGTCTGCCTTCGGCTCAGGTCATGATCCCAGGTCCTGGGATCGAGTCCCACATCGGGCTCCCTGCTCGGCAGGAAGCCTGCTTCTCCCTCTCCCACTCCCCCTGCTTGTGTTCCTGTTCTCGCTGTCTTTCTCTGTCATATAAATAAATAAAATTAAAAAAAAAAAAAAGACTTTAACATGTTTCTTTTTTGTTTTTTTTTATGTGACAAAGAAAAAGAGTACAAGTAGGGGGAGCTGGAGGGGGAGAGGGAGAAACAGGCTCTCCAGTGAGCAAGGAGCCTGATGCGGGACTCAATCCCAGGACCCCGGGATCATGACCTAAGCTAAAGACAGACATCTAACCAACTGAGCCACCCAAGTGCCCCAAGAATTTAACATGTTTCAAGCATATTTAAAACATCCTAGAAATTGGGACTCTATTACAAAGACTTTGAAAAAAAATGCATAAACCTAATCACCTTTACTATCCAATTTCATTGTTTATTAAATAACCTTTATTGTCAATTGAGTGAAATTATGTAATTGAATGCATCTGAAATTAAGAAAAGTAAAAATGATTTCTAAAATTTTAAATGGTTTCATAAGGAAAGGTACTCTGACACATAGGAACAGACATGCAAATGTAAATCATAAGCATGCCTTCTCTCACAAGTTCATAATTCATAATGGACTCACTGAAATGTCCAGAAAACTCCCAAATGTTCAAGGTGCACTTGATCACAGATTTATTTGCCTTATGCATATTATATTTCACTGAGTAACTAAGTTTTATAACTAGGAAAGCTAAGTTTCACCATTATAATGCAAAGTATTATCATTAATGTTGTTACTGACTTGAGTGTTTAAATATCCCACTACTAAAAATGTGTTCATTTGTGAGAGGTTTCCACAGGAATTATATTGGATATCCTAGTTTTATAAAAAAAGCCTTATGTAAACATTTTAAATAACTATACTATAATATCCAAAAAGGAATTAAATTACCAGGGCAATGGTAGGAAGACTATATACCTGTATGTCTTTGTCTATCTCATTAGATTTCAGATAAAGGTGTTTCTATATAATAAACCTGAAGTAAAATATAACTTAAATTGTATACCATGTGACACCACTGACACACAGCAGACTTATACATAAAAATAAAGGCACAGGAAAGGCATAAGGAATGCAACTGGGGAGTCACTGTATCACAGTAATTGGGAAAGTATCTGTAAAAATAAAATTAACTTCCTGGAACCCAAACAGCCTCAGAATATACAATCTCAAAAAACATTAAGAGATACAGTTGTTTTGACACTGAGTCCTTTAAATGAAGAAAGGAAAAGTGATTTTCTCCATTGTATTTAATACAATACTTGACATTTAAAAACATAATATATAAGTTTTTCAAACTTTTTTTTTTTTATTGAACCAAATAGATTGAACTGTTTATAATCACCCCACTCTTCCGAGAACAGCACCCTCTAATCTTTAATGGCAGTTAACTACACAGACCAAAGGTTTTTTGCTTATAAGCTTTGGACCTATAAAGTTATGAAGACTTTAGTCCTACCAATGAGAGACAAATTTGAAGTTTTGGAAGGTCCACTCCTTCCAACTCTAGGTATTTTAGCAAAAAGCTAAGTCAGCTGCCTCATCATGACTTAGCAGTAAAGAGGTTAAGTAGGCATAAACCATGGGGCACAGACACATACATCACTAGCATTTCCTCATTTAATATAAAATCTGATATATTTAGAAAAGTGTATAAGCCTAAATAATCAGATCCAATTCGTCTTAAAAATAACAAGAAGAGAGAAGGGATCCAGGTCACAAAGTCAAAATGGAGAAAAGATTCTCATCTCATTGGCCTGGTACCCAGTAGATATTTCCACCATTGTTAATGATAGGATTATGGTTTGTTTGTTTGTTTTTAACCTATTGCATTAAATGCAAGCCATTACATTTGGAATATTTCCTTGCCCAATATGAGCTTCCTGTAATATACCGAAATAATGGGCAAGGAAATATTCCAACTGTACTGGTGTGATTATAATGCAGTAAATGTAGTACGTGTTCCTTTACTGAACTACACAGAATGGGAAGAGTAGAAGTGGGTTATTCTGCCAACTAAATAGGCTATATAATGGCTTGTGTAGATTTCTCGGTTATTTAAGAGAGGGCTCCTGACTTGATTAAAATCTTAAGATTCAGCTGTCTTTCTCTGGAGGGGAAATTTTACTAATATACATTACCTTATCTAAATAATTAATTAGGGATGAGATAGGTTAAGAAAATATTTCTCTCATTTCACCTTTTTTACTTCTACCTTTCTTCTGCTGTTCCTATTTCCCAGGGTGGTTGTTACATATTCAGCAAAAGAAAACAATTAAAATTAAAATAGTCATCTTCCACTCTAATTTCATTCTGCCTAAAACCTGAAGAGTCAAACTCTCTAAAAGATAGTACACACTTGTGATGAACAACAACTATCTACTTGACCCCTTGAGCATTTCAAAGAAAAATGTAAACTTTTTATCTTATTTTTTTTTAAGATTTTATTTATTTGAAAGAGAGAGAGAGCACAAGCAGGTGGAGCAGCAGGAAGAGGGAGAGGGAGAAGCAGCCTCTCCACTGAGCAGAGAGCCTGATGTGGGGCTCAATCCCAGGACCCTGGGATCATGGCTTGAGCTGAAGGCAGATGCTTAACCAGTCGGTTAAGAACCACCCAGGTGAGGGGCGCCTGGGTGGCTCAGTCGTTAAGCGTCTGCCTTTGGCTCGGGTCGTGATCCCAGGGTCCTGGGATCGAGCCCCGCATCGGGCTCCCTGCTCGGCGGGAAGCCTGCTTCTCCCTCTCCTGCTCCCCCTGCTTGTGTTCCCTCTCTCGCTGTGTCTCTCTCTGTCAAATAAATAAATAAAATCTTTAAAAAAAAAAAAAAAAGAACCACCCAGGTGCCCCTAAACTACTTCTATCTTTGCTCATTTTTATTGCTGATGAAATTATGGGGAGAAATAACTGGTATCAGTACATTTAAAACTGAGGGTTGCTGGAGGGGAGGAGGTGGGGGGATGGGATAACTGGATGATGGACATTAAAGAGGGTATATGATGTAATGAGCACTGGGTATTATATAAGACTGATGAATCACTGAACTCTATCTCTGAAACTAATAATACACTATATGTTAGTTAATTGAATTTAAATTTAAAAAAAAAAAGCAGGAGGCTTCTTAAAAATAAATTTAAAAAAAATTAAAAAATAAAAACTGGAGGCATCTTAAATATCCAACAGTGAATGGTTAAATAATTCACATATTCTTGACACATCTACATCTAAACCTGTAAGTTTAAATATTCAAAAATACATTTTTGTGTTTCATAGTTATGTTTCAATCTTAAACATATTTATGACACAATCATTTTTTGTGATGCAATCGTAAGTCAAAAATATGGTACTCAATTTTTTATTAAGTAGGAACATGTTTCATGTTTTTGATTAGCTTAATGTTTTTCTGTACCTCCTACTTTTGTCATATGTTACTTTCACAATAAAAAGATTATTTTTAAAAAGGCAGCATTAAGTTACATGTTCCATATGAAATAATCTAATCCAACATTCATATTCTTTTTTTTTTTTAAGATTTTATTTATTTATTTGGCAGAGAGAGAGCAGGAGATCGGCAGAGGGAGAGGGAGAAACAGGCCCCCTGCCGAGCAGGGAGCCCAATGCGGGGCCCGATCCCAGGACCCTGGGATCGTGACCTGAGCCCAAGGCAGTAGCTTAACCAACTGAGCCACCCAGGTGCCCCCCAACATTCATATTCTTGACAAGAACAATAAAGGATACAGTATAGGTTTACAGTATAGTATCCAATGAATTATTTACTTCACAATAATTTTGTGATAAGCAATGTTTAAGTTTCTGGGGATAGGTCATGGAAGCAAATGTGCTTCTGAGGTAGAAGAACATGATCTACTACTGGACTAGGGACCTATCAGGACTCTATTAAAATTTATGTTCAACCAATAACAACTTTTTGAGGGGATTTAAAATAAATTAATCAGACCCCAGAGGAGAGCAATAATTAAGAGGCACAGACCATGTATATGAAGTAAAGACATTAGAATCTTTTTTTTTTTTTTTTTTTACAATTCAATGATGAACGGACAAAAGATCAGAGTACTGTTTTCTCTTATAATACATTCTAAATAGATATGAGAGCCTAGGATCTAACATAAGAAAGAAGGAAGTTGATGTATCCCTGAATTCCACTTAATTCCTATGAGAAATACATTAGGAGACTGATAAATAGAGGCTAGGTCAAATGTCTGGGTAAGTGGAATGGCAGCTTCAAGTGAAAATGAGCAGTTACCAGAGACAGGACATGAGGGCTTTTTAATTGTACTCTTTTCCTTTCCTTACACTTTTCCAGAAAGACCATTTCCAGGCCCCAAAGCACCACAAACTTAAAAAATAAGAATAAATTAAAAGCACAGCAGCCCTAGCCCCAAATCAACCTCAGCATTCTTTTATGAAATGCAGTCAGGAAGTATGAAGGTAGAGGTTACTGCATCCATTCTCATTCAGTGGGAGATGGCTGCCTTGGAAGAAATGCTCAGTACTCCTGAAGAGTTAAACAATTCTGCAAGGCAGTTCTCAGGGGTATCTGCTGAATCAAACCCCATTGTCTGTAGAGACTTCAACTTCATTAATACACACTTTATTGCCTTTTTCACCTTCTCTATCTCAGCTTCCCTGCTTCCTTTTCAGTGCTTCCTGGAATAACCTCCCAGATAGACCACAAGCTTTTGTCTCAGGCTCTGATTTCTGGTAGATCTCAAAGCATGACATATTTCTCCTAAATACCTCAATCACGGCACTCATGATGCCAACCTGTTCTTTTTGAATCTATCACTCCTTCTCTTTTGTCTGACTTCCAAAAACATTCCAATTATTTCCACGAAATTTCTAAGTATCACTGAGTTCTCTCAAAGTGTATATGGAAAGTAATCCCAAGTTGATTTCCCTCTAAACTTGATTTCCATCCTGCATTTCCTAACTCAATAAATGGCATCACTATTCACCAATACTAAACCACACAACTTGAAGCTCTTGCCCTTCCTCACTGTCCTTCACACCCAAAGTCCTGGCATTTCTTCTTCATAAATATCTCCCAAATCTTGGCCTTTTACTTTACTTCCATTCCCGTTTCTGTAGAATTTTCCACTTGTCATGGGCAGATTCTTGTCTCTGGATATATTTATGTGTGGCCATACAATGTTCTTAAAAAGATTAGACTTGCAATGCATTTAATTTTAATACATTACTAGGTATCTACTTTCAGTTTAGCTTTTTTTAAATAACATCCTCCTCTTGTAACAACTTGGTCATCATTAGCAGACTCACCATGCTCCTTCATGCCTTAATGTGGTTATTATGTTCACATTACCAGGAACACTTTTTTTTTTTCATTGTACCTCATGAAATGCTCATTTTCCAAGCGTCAACTTTTAAATTATGTGCTTAGTGACTCTACCCTGGATTTCCTCTGACTTTTACCCTGTCATAGTAATTTTTGTATAATTTTCTACAACATATATCACACTGTATTATTACTTTTATTTTCTGTAAACAGAATATAAATTTCTCTATCCTATGTTTGTATTTCTAATACCCATTATTTTCTTCACACATAATAAGTACTTAGTAAAAGTTAAAATATAGAACAATGACTATAAATAACAAAATAGTTTTTTTCTAAACTTGACTACCAAAAAAAATCAAATAAAATTTATTATTACAATATAGCAATTTATGTACATCAGATGCTAAGTTTTTTTTTTTTAGTTTGTTCCAATTAGTAATTATAATTTCATGTTATTGCATTATAGGTAATTTTGTAAAGAGTAAAATCCATTGGGAATATAGATTATAAAAATCACTTAAGTGATAAAGAGATTCACATGAATCTCTTCAAAATCAGCAAGCATCTTTTCTCCTCTAAATTTGAGGGAGTTTGGTTTTTGTCTACAGATATTTCCACTGAAGGGTTGGAGGAAGTAATTACTGAAGTAGGACAGAAGAGATGGACAGTAAATTCTCTGAAGGAGCACCATGAGTTTGATGTGAAGTCCACACCTTTTACAGAAAAAAAGCGACATACGCCAAGCCCAGTGCAAGCCAGGCCCTGGTGATACATTAACTGGCTTCTCCTGGATGCCTCCGCATATTAGAACAGGAAGATTGTGGTAGAATTAAAAAAAAAAAAACAAAAACAGGGATCACAAGTAGGTTTCTTTTCATACTTCCTTCCTTCCCTAAAATGTTGAAGTTAGTAAGAAGGGGACAGTGTTTCCTGAAGATTTCACTCTCCCCATCACCTTTACTCCACCCTGGTGGGATGAGGCCTTAACATTTTGCATGATGCAATCACTGAGTTCTGCTGGGATAAACTATTAATAGGACTTACCTAAAATTACCTAAAATACACAGTATTTTAGCATATCTCTTTATGACCTAATTGGCTCCCTACTCTAAACCCTAATCTAGATTATAAGACAAAAACCTCTCCTTAAGTATTGGAAATACGGGGAATAAAGTGCTAAAATATCTAATTGGCTCACACTGAGTTTTGGAAGGGCCACAAAGAATGCCATCCTTGAAGAATCAAGGCAGAGAATTTGGTGTGGGGATAAAAAACAGGAGTTCTGTAACTGGACCTGTGATAAAAGATACAATATTGGTGCATGAGGAACAATTTAGATGAATAAAAGGGGGCAAAAGAGGGCAGTAGGGGGCAAAAGAGTAGGAAAATAGAAATGGACCTACAATAATATTACTTGTTGTCCTACTCTTTTCCCCAGGCCAGAGTGGGTCCAGATCCCACACAATAGAGGTCTGTCTCCCTAGCAATGGTCCTAGAATTCCAGGAGACAAAGGCACATTCATTTCTTCTAAGGCTATAAGCACTCCTAACATGCATTCCTCTGAATTCCTCATGTAGCCACTTGTGGAAGCTGTTGACTCCACAGTGTACAACTCATCTGTTTCACTATCTGCTGGTAGCTGGTTGTTACTGCTGGTCTTTCTTGATACCAACTGTCTTCTAACACCAATTCCTTCTAAACACAGATTCTAAGGGCCAAACTCAAATATCTGTTTTCATTCTGTGTTAATTTTCTCTCGAAAATTAATATCTTTAAAGACTTTTTGCTGTTTCTATTTATGATGATGCATATTTTATAACTGTCTCATCTAGCCTCAAATACCTCTAGGAAGATCTATGGGGCACTAATCATATTGGAATGTGTAGCTTCTTAGAACAGACTGAAAAGGATATATAATATTAATACAAAACCACTTAAGGAAGAAAAGCAAAGGTGAAAGAAAAACAATTGCCAATAAGGAAGAATAAGTACTTTATAGTGAAAAAATATTGTAGCAGACCAGAAAATAAAATACAGCAATAAATAAGTATACGGGATTATAGTCTTTAATTTTGCTCTTAACAAAGTGAATGAATCCAAAGGAAATAAAATTTTCTAACAAGAAAGGGCATAAATCTATTCTTGTTGATTTGACTCTAATATTATGGCAAAACTATAGACAATGTAGAAAACAGGTTATTTATCTATGACATTAAAGAACTGAACACTGACTAAAATAAAACAAAAAAAACTTAAGGAAGATGAACATCTTTTAGAAAAATAACACACACCTCCTTTATGTACACACATGGCTTTAACTGAGTTTTAAGAGATTGTACAGAGTAGCTTTCTTCAAGGACAAATTCCAATAGATAAGGGTTCATTTCTCTCATATATTCTACTTCAGCATGTATTATCAATTGATATTGATTATATCAATTGTGATGGACAAAAATAATTTATATAAAAGCATAATTCCAGGAATTGCACTTAATGTTATTCTCTTAAATGGTATCAGAGGTGTTTTAAAGTTATTTTTCTTAAAGTAATTGTCTTCCCAGTAGGATAAGTTAAATCAGTTATTGACTTCATTTCTGGCATTCATTAGCTATTTTTATGGGCTAAAACTTTTTTACATTCCATAACATAATCATGAATTTGTCCTTATGCTATGTCACACATAATTTTTCTGTGCATGGAAAAAGGGTCAATCACACTTTGAACCATTTTCTTCCCCTTAAAACAGATCCTACAGCCTTCCTTTTGACTCTATCCCATGATCAACTGTCATATAATATTTTATGAAATTCTTCTTAATGTATGTCATAATTCATAATTTTGTATACAATGTATCCAAAAGTGATGTTTACAGTTTTATATATAACTCTGTCAGGAAACAACAAAAAAGGTAAACATTGGAAAAACAGACTCAAATATTTTGATGTTCTTTCAGGTGAAAATTAGTTCAATCCTTTCCTTCAGGTAGAAGATAGTAATTATTACCACATAAATCCCTTAAGAAAAAAATGTTTTTGTGTACCAAATACATTTATCAATGAATCTGTATTCCTAGGGTTTATATATTTTCTAAAATGTCTTTAGTTCGGTAATTCTTTTTTTTTTTTTTTTAGGACTTATTTATTTATTTATTTATTTATTTTAAAGATTTTATTTATTTATTCATGAGAGACAGAGAGAGAGAGAGAGGCAGAGGCAGAGGGAGAAGCAGGCTCCCCGCAGAGCAGGGAGCCCGATGCGGGACTCGATCCCAGGACCCTGGGATCATGACCTGAGCCGAAGGCAGACGCTTAACCGACTGAGCCACCCAGGTGTCCTAGGACTTATTTATTTTAGAGAGAGAGAGAGCATGGCGGGGAGCAGGGAGGGAGAGTCTTAGGCATACTCTGCACTGAGCATAGAGCCTGACCTGGGGACCAATCCCATGAACCTGAGATCACGCTGAGATCACAACCCAAGCTGAAACCAAGAGTTGATGCTTAACTGACTGTGCCACTCAGGCACCTCTTTAGTTCTATAATTCTTAAACGCAGTACACAACTGTAAGATCTGGGAAAGTGTTTTCTTAATGTGCTCTAATATTTTGAGCAGAAAATTATTTAATGATCAAATAAATCATCACATACTGCTTCAAAATACTCGTATCATTTTGTCCAGTGATAATCAATGAAAAGGAATCACTCTCATTAAATGTTATTAGTTAACAAATTTTATCTGTTAATATACAGATGTTAGATTAATTTTCAATTAGTATAATACTTCATAAAAAATAACTATGGACTATTTTCCTCAGTCATATTAGATTTAGAACCATGATTACCTTCTGAAAATGCTTTATTGTGTAGAATTTATGGAGGTAGGTCTTACAATAGCCTCTTAGATTATCTCCCTGCTTCATGCCTTTCTACTCCCTTACATCTTTTTGAATGTCAATAGATTCTCCTGAAAAGTTTTTACCTTGTAATTTCCATACTTGAAAATTTTCTACACCATAATACCCTTTCTTATTTTATGATCATTTCTTCTTGGGAAGTCCATCTACCAGCCCTGCCATTATCACTGGCATCACCCTTTTCACAACCATCAAAAGGATCTTTAGTCTTTAAGATAAAACAACTAAAAAATTTTTTAAAGTCTTCCAATTTGTAACTTTCCTTAAAATCCTACCACTATAAAATTAATGCACTGCCCATTTTGTGTTCCTATGGCGCTTTATACATATTGTGTATTGTGTATTAAATAAGTTATTATTATGAATGATTACTTATTCAGGTGTTAATTTCTGATTTCATAATGAAAACAATTAGTACGATGACCCTTTCTGATTAGCAGTTTTGCCAACAATATTTAGAGCAGTGCTTCTGCAAAATAAGTACTTCATGAATGTTGTAATAGAGAATGGAATTGAATATAAACACAGAAGAGGTACTGATTTAATGATTCTCTTTCCACATAGACATAAATATACTTTCTTTCTTGCCTATCAAAACTGAAGTGGCTCTGAACTATGACTTATTTTTTTCTTTCAATTGCAGATGATATTACAAATTATTTAATGAGTTTTAGATGCTTATTTTAAGATTTATTAGATAGAACGTAAATTCTTACAAGCAAATAGTTATAAATCAAGTCCCAATATTTAAAACAATTTTATTCATACTGCTTATAAATCTTAACAAATATACAAGATATTTTATAACATTCTACAGAATTTAAATATAGATATGTGCATTGAGAATGATTTAAAATGCAGTAGACATAATTTTACAATATCAATAATGAGCAGAAACAAGTTACCACATTGAGAAAAGATTTTGGAGTCAGAGAGCTTCAACTAATATACTCTATTCTAGTTCCTGTCTCATTCTGGGAACACAAATTTGATAGACCCATTTTACTCAAAAGTCAAGCTTTTATCTGAGTGGCTGTTTCTCATTAGCCTCATGCTTGTAGCATGAGATTATTAAAAGTCTTTTTACTCCTCTGGTAATCTCTTTTATTAAATGGGTCTGAGAATCCAGGAAATGAATTAAGTATTATCAAAATGAGTACTCATAAACACTTTGAATAGTAGCCATTGTATCTTTATACTTATTACATAAAATAAGCATAAATATCTAACTCTAAAACGTAAGTATGGAAGTCATTAGCAAAGTTATTGGTAGAGCATTAATATATAAATTTCCAAGATATATAGCTTTGGCAAAGCATATAAAGTAAATTTAAAAAGATAAAACTATATTTCAAAAGAAGAATATATTTCAAAGAGGACAGAAGTGTTCTTGTTAAATATTCATATAAAAGGAAATAACGGAAATTGATAAAGAATATTCCAAAAGGTCAAATATATTTTATAAGATACTAACATGCATTTACAAGCATAGTGTGAATAGGCTGCTATATATTCATATCTCTATCATACACCACACATACACTCATACATGATGTTTATAAAGGAAAAATTTGTATCATAGGTTACATACAAGTTAGGACTTTTTTTTTAAGATTTTATTTATTTATTTGAGAGACAGAATGCATGAGCAGGGGGGAGGGGCAGAGGGAGACGTAGACTCCCCACTGAGCAGGGAGCCCAACGTGGGTCTCAATCCCAGGACCCTGAGATACTGATAGAAGGCAGATGCTTAACCGACTGAGCCACCCAGGTGCCCCAGGGCATTTCTTTTGTATGTTTAAGTGGCAAGCAAAGATGTTTGTTGAAGACCAAGCACACACACACATACTTTTTAAATATTTAGATAATTGAGGTAGAAAAGATGTTTTGTTTCCTTTCTAAATCTGTTTATAAGTAACTTAATTTTCTACATTATTTTGTACATAGAGCCTGATTCAGAATCACTAGTCTTCTTGGAAAGTAAAAAAAAAATACAATTTTAGAAGAAAAATAATACTACAACTAAGAAAACACCTTGTTTCTTTTTTCTCTGCTTTTGGGACCACATCCCCAGAACTGACAGTCTAATGTCTGTGAGGAAGAAACAAATCTTAAACTATGAAAAAATGTTAGCACTGCATTTCTGCCTTAAATTATCATGAAATGAATTTTAATACATTCTGCATGTCAATTAAAATTTACTGTTATTAACTGTTATTTTTATATAAAGTAGCCTACAATAATAAAGATGTAAAGTAAAATGATATAATTGGAAGTTCATTAGGGTTTTTTTTCCAATCATCGTCTGTTAACCTTCTCAAAGTTAACAGAATTCTTCTGCTAGAGAAATAAAAATCTACTCCCATTAAAGCAAATCGCCTATAGTACAGCTGACACTCCTGATAAAGCAATAAATCAGATCTATGTCAACATATACTAAATTATAATCAAGTATAAAACTAATGACCTTTGTCATATTTGTTGATGTCCTCAGGGGATGGAATCTTTAACTTAGATGGAGGCTATGTTCAACTTCAACAATGAAATTCATGCAAATCTTTAAACACAGTAAAACATTTTTTAAGATAATGATGAATATGTACAACTACCTGCCACATAAAAGACAGTTTTCAAAGGCATGGTTCACTCTCACCAGTCTTAATCAATTGGAATGGAGAAAAATATTTTTTTTAATTCCAAGCATATTAAAGAATAACATTTACAGAAGCTGTTATTTACTGGGGGATCCTGAATTTGCCTGGTAACTGAGATAACATGCAGTAATTAAAAGATAAATTAGTATTTATATTTAATTATAAAAAATCTATTTTTCATTTAGGCTAAAAGCAACCTAAATGTACCATGTAGTTTTAAATTTACATATAATTACATAAATAACATTTTAGTGTTTATTAATTTATTAATTTTGATGCTTTCATTATGAGACAAAATAATTATTCATCTCATAATGAAAAAAAACAAATAAGGTTTTCATTATTTTATATCTAGTAAAAAGAATTTACAAATTCAGTTTTCCGGTATACATTTTTATGGGAGTATTAAGTGCAAATTTCAAATATTGTACTTTATCATATTTTAGCACATGGGTTGTCTTTGACATTAAAATGCATAGTTTCACTTTGGAGTTCCTTCACCCTTGAAGGAATATTCCAGGTGATAACCTTAACTACTGAAGGGAAGACAATATTGAGATAGGAAAACTGAAGGGAGCCCCTGAAAGACTGCTTTTTTGCTGCTTCTGTTCTTGCTTGGACCTAACCCTCAGCTCACACATGCTTTATAAAATAGATAATGTATGTCCTCCTTGTAAAGGTCAATGAGTTAATGATTTCTTTGGAGTCTTCCAGCACAATAAATAACATCTAAGGAGTAACCACACAAGGTCATCATGAATGTTTTCCAAGACCACAGACTCACCAAATCCCTGGCTCCAGGGCATAAGTATTTGTGAGGACACCTAAACACTTGTCTTTGTTCCTGGATGCCTTAGAAGACATGTCACCTGACCACAATCCTCATTAAAAACCCTGGGCCCCAAGCAAAGACAAGACTCACTCAACTTAACTTTCCAAGTCTCCAGCACACCCTATCTCTGTCTTAAATAAGCTCATTTTCACTTCCTCTTGGCTTGCATTTGCTTTCTATGTTGAACAAAGCCAAGAACCCTCTTGGCTGGTCCTCTGGGACCCCCTCTGGGTCCTTGAACCAAGCCAACCTGCATTAAAATGGCTATTTATATGATATGAAAAGTCTTTTAGGAGTCAGCATGTTAAGTTTATTTTTCCTACTTTTCCAGTGAAATTAGTCCCCTATAAAAAGGAAGCATCAGCCTAGAGCAAAAGGAGAAAAATAAGAACAGAAGGATGGGGGATAAGGAAACCGTAAAGAAGAGGCAAGAGAAAAAATTAAAAAGCAAGGAAAGATTATATTTTATGTTTAACAATATAAAAAAGGTTATCGGGGTATGTGCACAGTGTGACATGAATTACTAGATTGCATGGTTAGAGTGAGGTACCCTACTACCTATGTCTATGACTCTCACTTTATTCTGAAATGTTGATTTTCTGAGGACCATTTTTAGGAATACAGCTATACTTGATGAATATTTCCTGTCATGTTCTAGAAACATTCAAACAATGCAAAATTGAAATAATACTATCAACAACTTAAAATGAGGAATTAAAATTGTGATAAAAATCCCTTTCATAGTAAAATGTGATCTATATATACCATATATATGGCTAAAAAAATGTATCCAATATTCTTATTTCAAAATTTTTAACTCTGTACTTGATTCTGAAGACAAATACAATTGAAATATATAATTAAAACCTGAAAGCCCAATTTTTCAATCAAAAAATGGAATTTTCTGATTTAAATGTTATAGATCTTTCTTGGCAACTGTAAACTTTGGTTAAAAAAATAATTATTACTCCATCAAAAGTTGAGACAAATGTTCTTAGCATAAATATGAAAAATCATAGACTGGTTTCTAAAGGGTAAATTGTATCTGACACTCAGCAAATATAAATTAACAAATGTTACACCAAAATTTAATCCCAAAAATAAAAGAAAGTTAATTTTATGTTTATCTGTCAAGGAAAATATAAAATTAGTTTGTGTAATAATTGATATTGAGTAAGGGACAGGCAGAGCTAGGTAGGGAGAGATGGGGACTATGTGATCAGGCTCACAAAAATCCCAAAAATGTGAAGGTGTGGGGAAACCAGAGATAAGGGGACAAATTGGACCACTCTGCCCTAGGCATGTGGGGTGGGTGTCTTTATGATAATCACCTGTGACCAACAAGGAATAATCAGACCCTAAAAAGGAAGTAAGCCACTGAAGGTGTATCACTGGTCCTGGCTCAATGGTGGAATCAGTAGAAATGTTAAAAGGATTTAAATTCCCTGGTTAGCTTTCTGTAAAAGACCAACCCTAAAGGCCCTCATTGGCAACCCTGTCGGGACCTCTCTCACTCTTGAGAGTTTTTTCTGTATCTTCACTTAATATTAACTTCTATCGCTTTACTCTCTCCATTGTCTGTGAAGTTCATTCTTTGACTCTGTGAGACAAGAACCTAGCTCTCCCGCATCAATATGATATGCAAGAAATTTCTCCTGAGTAACAATAAAGACAGTATATGCTTAATGTTTACTCTATGCCAGATACTGTACAATTTTATTCTAATTAATATGTGGAGAGATGTTCAGTATTAGTCCAAGGTCCCTGGTAGTAAATGGAGCCAGGATGTGGACCCTAGACAGTCTGGCTCAGATTACATGTCCACAAACACTGGGCTAAATTTTTCAGTAAACTGAATGCCTTTCTGATAACAAGAATTATATTGTCTTATGAAGACAATCCCAATGGCAGACACTTGCAAAGTTTCTTAGAAGTGTTCTTTATATGTGTAATTAAAATTCCTGTTTGTGGACATAAAGTCTACTTTAAACAGCTTTTGTTTTCTTAGCTTTTTTTTCATTGTACTCTCATCAAAACCCTGTTACATTTTCCACAGTTGCCTGGCACACTTAGCCATATGTAATGTTTATGTGTGATAGTTGGATTTACATGTATATAACTGAGTTTGTTTTGTCAAAGCCATCAGATAAGAAGAGTATCTGCTAATAAAAGCTATTTCCCTACTATTTATATTTGTTTGAGGAAAAGTTAATGGGTTTCAACATCTAGTTAGAATATTAGAAAGCCAAGTGAATTTTTGGACTCAGAAAAAGAGGAGGAACCAAATCATGTGACACCCTGAATGTCTTAAAACTGTTTAGAATAGCCTATCTCTGATATGTCTGAATGACAATAAATAGCAAGCAGGAGATAAAAACTGATGGGAGATAAAGATGTAAAAGATAGGAGAAGCAGACTGTATAGAAGATTCACATACAGACTTGAACAGAGAATAGTTAGGCCTGGTAAATTTTTATTACTACCCAACTGACTCCATGAATAATAATGAAAAATCAAATGACTTTTCTATTCATTGTTTACTTAAAAACAACATCATGGGAATAATGGAAATCAGACATTAGACATAAAGGAAGAGCAAGGCATCCTTTAAAAGTTCTTTTTTTCTTTCAAATTAGTTTCTCATAGAATAACTTTACACTAAAGACATGGAACCTGCTATGTGCCAGGAATTGTCCTAAGTGCCAGGAATTGTTCTAAGTAATTTGAATATATTATCTCCTTTATTCCTTGCAATTAAAAATAGATTGATAATAAGAACACTGAGGCTGAGAATTTAAGTAATTTGCTCAATTGAGAATTTAACTAATTTAATTCAGAGGATGTTCTAAATGCCAAATAAATACAACTGTGCAGAGAGAAATAGAGGAAGAAGAGGATAAGAAAAAAATTCTAAGAGCTTATGACTTCCAAAATGTGTGTGTGTGTATATAAACATATGTATTTTTTGTCCGTCAGTGTGGATTTGCTTCAAATCTATTAGTGTTGCCACAGCAAACTCGGCTATATTTTAGATAAGTAAATAACCAAAGAAAAAGTATTATTTCATCATATAATTGCATCATTAAAAAAATAAATACTACTAGGTAAAATAATTTAAAATAATTTAAAATAATTTATAATATTAAATATTTCTCTAATAGCAAACAGATATTCAGAACTACCACTCCCTAACCCCACACCCTTTTGACTGTTTTTTTTTTTTTCTTTCTTGCTCTGGGGACTAGTTCTGATTCAAGCCCCAAAGCAGAAGTTATTGAGTTAACAATGGCCTTTCTTCTTTTGTAAATGCCTTCACCTCTTCAGATATTATTAGATGCTCCAGAGATGGAGAAATTAATGGAGAGTGCCTTTGATGATCAACAAGATACTTAGGAGGGTTTCTTGAAGCTGGGAAGGGAATAGAGTGTTCTGTTGCTGAAAGCATAAAGGATCCAAATACTACTTTCTGTCTAGCAGGCTCAGGCTAGATGCTGAGCCTGAGAATTATACAGTCTGGTACCGGGTATGCAGGTAAGAAGTGTGAACAGATAATCTATAATAAGAGGAATATTCTTTAGGTCTTGGCATTACACAGTTCTATTAGGTCTAAGCGTCAGCCTGTACACATATGACTTCACCAGTAATTCTCAGGGGTTTTTTTTTGTTTATTCCCCCACAAGATAGAAAAGCAGGTATTTCCCCTACCCCACATGGAAGTCTCAACAAGCTGAATTTGGTTGTACCCTTCCCCCCAGGTCAGTCAGGCTCTGAAAACACCCCAGTAGGTTAGGTGTTGGTCGAACAGTTTCTCTTGAGGGCAAATACTGTTAAGAACGGGGTGCTCCACCATATTTCAAAATGGCTACATTTCCTCCTCCTTCTGCCAGAAGCACAAGAAAAAGTTCCTCCAGCCTTTACTGAGAAACTGTCAGGGCTCCTAAATGTAAAACTCACAAAAATTTGAGGAATGTTCCCTAAGATTAAGCACTCCTACTGGAGTTTTTAACATTCAAACTTGTTCAGATTGAGCCTCTGGCAATTTGCCAATTATAGTTTAGGATTTCCTGCCCTGTTACTGGTTTCCATGAAGGCTTGATTTGGTGCTTCTGTTCCAGAAATATATGATTCTCTGTATGCTTCTTGTGGGGACCACAGGTAGGTGTCTCTTGATCACATGAGGGCCCCAAATGTGGGGCAATGATTGGGTAGAAGCGGTGGCATGGGAGGTGAAAGAATTTACCTGAGGCAAAACAAAGGAGATAGATTGAACAGACAGCAGAGAGGCTGTCTACATCGAGGTAGTGAGTGGGAGTTGTTTTTAAAGGGGGAAGATGAGGAGATATGGCATATGGAATTCTCCTTTTTTGGTAATTGTGCCTAATTTTAAGTAGCCCATTGATCAGTTAAGCCTATAGATATTTTAAGGTGGGTTGCCTGATGGGTCTGTCTGTACTCCATTGCTCAAGACTGTTGGCCTAAAAGCTACCTCTACATTACCCTGACAGATCAGTAATGACAAATCTTTGGCATTTGGGCAAAGGTCTCCTCTTCAATAACTTCTTCCTACTGAATGAGGGGTGTAGAGATGTCCCTACCTAAACCAGAGCATGGTATTAGATTAACATGCTAATAAGTGATTTGAGGGAAATTCCTCAGTGGTCAAGTCCATGGGATTTGGGGGGAGGGGACCTTCCAATGGTATGGGAAGGAATCCCTGTTGAACCATCATTCATACATGGAATTGTTGGATTCTAGAAGAGGCAAATTTAATAAAGAGGTTAAAGAGAGGCAGACCAATAATTAGGAGTATGAGTATTGAGGCCAAGGGTCCTAAGAAGGGAAGGAGTCAGGATAGACATGAACAGGTTTCTTTCCAGGAAAACCATCCTTGTGTTGTATGGTCCCAGAAGGAAGAAACTAAAAGGTTAAAATTAGAAAGACAAAGTTTGGCCTGAAAAGGGGTGATGATTGTATTATGAAAGCAGGACATCAAGGGGAGACAGCTCCAGGTAAGTAAATTTGGAGAGTTCACCATGAAGGTGGTGGAAAATGAAGTCTTGGAACTAGGAAGGAAAAACTGGAAGGAGTTTCAGGAGGAAAGTATTTAGGAAGTTTTGCTAAGATAATATCATAGAATGAGTGTATGTGAGTAGGGATTGGCACTAGGCCTTTGGGTATGTATCACCCTCAAGTCTTGTTTGAATAATAGGTGTTTATCTCCAACCCACTCACAGATGTACTTGACAGAGGGCTCCTCATTTGGGACCAGAGTGGTCTTGATTTGGAAAGATGGATCCACAGGGAGAAGTGGTAAAGTTTTACCATTGTTGGAGTGGTCAAGAGAACCTCATAGGGCCCGGTCGAGACAGGTCCGAATGGCTTTTTGTCCTTCAAAGAGTTGTAAGGTATACCTGATCCCCAGATATAAGTTTAGGATATATGTTACCTAAGGAACAGGGGTCAGGTTTTATAGTTTTGGTGGTCACCAATGGCAGAGACAGTTTGCCCTAGGGATAGCCTTTGATAGTTGACAAAAATCTTCTTCCAGTACAGGACTTTAACCAATCATTAAAGGAAAGAGAGGGATCAGTTAAAGTGCCAATTTGAGTATTCATGTCTTCTAGTAACCCTGTCACATTTTTGTGGTAATCCGGAGTATATTCATAACACTGTTTTAATAAGGCATAGGTTCCTCCTTGATCTGCAGTCAGGATATCAAAAGCCATTGGGTATTGGAGAACCATCTTTTGAATTTGTGGGTGAAGGTATGTCGAGCTTAGTAAAAGGTGACCAATGTATACTTGGCTAAAGCCTCTATTTGCAATTTTATATCAGTAGAGGTAGTTCCTGAAACAAATGTGGCTAAGGAATAACCATCAAGAAGTCCTCATTGTTTGCTTCATGTCTAGCCTTAACAATATCCTAATTATGAGGAATCACTGACAAGTGGGAGAAGACTGTCTCAAGAGATAAGAGCATTCCCAAGTGCATTACCTAATCCAATCATAGGGAAAGTGAGGCCATCCATTTTCTTCACAAGTCCATAATTAACTCCATGGAGTGGGGTACACCCTGACTTTTAGGTAATAATTTTGTCATTCCAGCCATACAGAATTGGTCAAGGAACTAGTTGAGTTATACAATTGTTGAGGAATCAATCCCATTTTCGAGCTGCTCAATTAATCATATGCCTATGGGTCCTGTTATTATCCCCACAGACAGCGAGCATGAAGATAGCCATATATGAGCTACTGTGGCAATTTCTCTTAAGTTTACTTCAAATTGTCTATCTTAGGCAAACATTCAAAGACAATCATAGCTAGAATTTAACATCTACAAAAATGTGTTATTGAAACATAATTTTTCTAAAATCACCCTTATTTCCAGAGATAGTCAAATTAAGACCAATCTGTTGGTAAAACAAGTCCAATTTTAACAAACTTGGCCTAATGATTTACATAAGCTCACCAAGAATAGCAATTGGCCATATAGATCTTTTAAAACCTGCTTTGCTGGAACTTTTCTAAGGGATCTAGATTGAACTTTCAGTAGCCTCTCCAGGCCAGAAGCCAAGCCAAGTACCTGCCATCAGACATGCCTGCAATACCTATAGATTTGGGCGAATTCCTCTTCACAAGGTCTCCAAAGTATCCTGAGGTTCCTGCACCTGCCAGGAAGTGACATTCTTTACTCACCTGGTAAGGCTGCTGGGAACTCTGTAAGCAAGCTATCAGGCCAACATTTCCAAGGGGCTTTATGGCTCCATGTTTCATAAAGTCAACCTCAATTCCTTAAAGCTGTCCAGTCATATCTGAGTCTATGCATTTCTCTCTCAAATGACATTCCAGTCAAAGCCTTGGTAAAATAACCAGTATTTTTAATGGTGTCCTGTTACAAGGAAAACAGATTCTTATTGAACTTATGCAAATGATTATGGTTGCCATGGAAGAAATAATACTTACTGAAATTTTTAAATTTCAGAGGGTTCAGGTAGAGAGAATAGTTAAGTGCTTGAATTTGTTTACAAATGAATACTTTATCATATTTCTGTTAAGTCACAGATATCTTAAAAGAAAGTTTCTTTAATCTGCAAGAGTAAACAGAACCAGAGATGTTTCAAACAAGAGTTACAAAAACTAGTCATTTTTCTCAATTCATTTAGTCCCACATTACAAATTCTTGTTCAATTTGAATGCAGCTCTAGTTAGTTCTGGAAATTTTACCCATTTCAATTTTATGATCTTAAAGATATTGAATACCGGTATTTGTCCTAAAAGTCCTTTTTACCAATCTCCTTGAAGATTGATGTGGTTTTGGAATATAGGTGAGGTTTGGTGGGGTGGAGTCCGAAGCCTACGACCAAGAAAGAATTCTTGAGACGTCTTTGGTGCAAAATGGTGGTTTTATTCAAGCACAGGGACAGGACCTGTAGGCAGAAAGCGCTGCTGCACGGGGGTCTTGAGGATTGGTGATTACATACCCTGGGAGTTGGGGTAAGTAAGGGAAAGGTAGGTTTCAAAAGAACTTTCATATGCTAAAGAGGTTTGACCTACAAGATACCTATAAGATACCAGAGGTCTTGACATTGTCAAGTTAAGGTTGTTTTCCCCCCCAGCACAGTATTAACATTAAGATAGTTGGGAGATCCCTGGAAGAATGTCACACATATCCCACCCAGGAGTGGGGGGTGGGGGAGGCTGCAGGGTGTCAGTTTATGCTTTGTCTTCAGCATGCCTTCTGCTCCCTCATCAAGATGACACTCATTTTGCAAGAGAATAAGAACAACTATAAATGACAAAAACTCACAAATGGACATTGTTAACGATCTGCGAGTTCATTATGATGCAATTGACAAGAAAATTCAGTTATTGCTGTGACACAGAACACTTCAATAATCAGAATACGGAGTGACAACCTTATACCAGAACATAACATAACAGATAAACCTAGTTAGCCAAAGAGACTTTGTTTACAATTTAAATCCTGGGAAAGTTTGCAGGTGGGAACCCCCATAATAAAGTCTGTCAACGTTTGGAAAAAAATCGATCAATCAATCAATCTTGGGAAAGTTTGTTAAAACCTTAGAAAGCTTTAAAACACAAGCCTAAATAGGATTATGGGTCATTAAAGACCTGATAAAGACAAAACATAGAAACTGGTTTTCCTGGGTAGAGAAAGAAAAGAGAAAACAACTTTGTTTACATTTTCTTATCAAAAGCAGACCAACAATTTTCAAGAAAACTTGTCTTTTTAACAGAAAGAAAGCAGAATTTCAATCTCACACCAGTGTACTTTTAAAATCCATTCCTTTCAATCCGAGTCTATCCTGACCACACATAAAATTCCTTTCCAAAGATTTCCCTTCACAAACCTACAACTTTCTTCTGCATTCAGATTTCATCCCAAGCCATTTCTCTCCAAACCACCAGTGTCATTTTAGGACAAAATTCTTTTACCTTCAACAAAAATGTATTTCCATTCCTTAAACCTTTCTTACACATCCGGAGTTGCTTCCCTTATTTCCATCAGTCTTAGTTACATTTAGAAGAATTTTAACTCCTAGAAACTATGTAGTAAGTAATTGTAAACGATTACACCAGAACTCATTAGACGGCAAATTTAATGAATCAATTAAACACAAAGTATGTTTTCCAACAGACCCACCCAAATATCCTTAGTTTCTTTGTAAACCTACACCCAGTTACCAATGCTTTAGTATTTTTTTTCTCATTTGGAAAAGACTTAGATGTCCAATGAATTCAATCCAACTTACCATCCAAGCAAAACCTTAAAGTCTCAGGTTACCAAACACTTTGAAAACTATCGTAATTACCTACGAAAACTTTGAGACAGACAAAATTAACCATCATCTTAAGTCCTCTTTTGCTGACAAATTGCAACAGAGATAACAGCTTATCTGACCTTCAGTAATCCTTGGTAGAATAAAAGTTTCATTTAGTTTAAATACCAAATTATGTTCCACCTGGGCCCACTTAAAAGTCAATCAATGTGTCCCATTACTGTTTCCTAGTTTTGTCTGTTGTGGGGCGAGGTCACGGAGAGGACAGGACTGCCGAGAACCCGGGAAGAGGACCGGGAACAGGAACAAGAATAATGCGAGATCTAAGTACAAGGCAGTCAAGAATACAAGGAAAGGAATGTGATCTCTTTTGAGATGAGAGAAGGCTTTATAGAGAAGAAGACGTCTGAGTTCAGTCTTGCAATCTCGAAGGCTAAGATGAAGAAAGAATTCTGAGGAAAGGCCCCAAAGTTTAAAAAAATCCAAACAAAACAAAACAAACAAATAAAAACCATCATGCTCTGTGAAAAGGAGTAGAAGTACTTGGTGTTTTGGAATTCAAAGAGTAAGACATGGGAGTTACTGGAGATGAGACTGAAAGAAGCACAATTCATGAGGAAAAGAAGAGTGTGACCATTGTCTGAGATTTGGGAGAGGAGCAGAAAAGGGAGACAAATCACAAAATAGAGAATGGTGGTCCCAAAGGCAGGATGTGTTTGAAGCTTTGTGGAAGAGCCTACTGTTATATGCTGAGAGAAGCGGAAGTGCTCCCAAGTATGAGCTAAAGGAGATTGCAGCCGATAGCGGGTCGTTACCCTACTGAGCAGAGACCTGGGAACCAGATGTGCATACAGATTCTGTTCTTACTACCTATTACCCAGGTGGTGTTAGGCAGGTCACATACCCTCTCTAAGTCTTCCATGCTTCATCTGTAAAAAGGCAAGAGACTATGTCCAAACAAAAACCTGCATCATGAATGTTTATTAGTAGTTTTATTCGTAACTGCCAAAACTTGGAAGCAAGTAAGAAGTCCTTCAGCAGGTGAATGGATAAACTGTAATACATTCTGACAATGGAATATTATTCTTCACTGAAAAAAAAAAAGGAACTATCAAACCATGAAAAGACATGGAGAAAACTTAAATGCATATTACCAAGCAAAAGAACTAATGTGAAAAGGCTACATACTATATGATTCCAATGATAAGCAGAACTGTGAAGATGGTAAAAAGATCAGTAGTTGCCTGGGGTTGGGAAGAGGAAGGAATGAATCTGACGATTTTTAGGGCAGTGAAAATACTCTGGATGATATTAAAATGGTACATGTCACTGTATATTTATCCAAACCCATAGAATGTACAATACCAACAGTGAACCTTAATGTAAACTATGAACTTTGGATGATTATGGTGTGTCAATGTTAACAAATGTTAACATCAACTGTTGATAATAGGGAAGCAATGCGTGTATGGAAGGAGAGTATGTGGGAAATCTCTGTCTTCTGTTCAATATTGCTATGAACCTGAAACTACCCTAAAAAAATAAAGTCTATTAGAGGGAAAAAAAAAAAAAAGTCAGTCAATTTGCTCCCTTGTCAGTTTTTACCTGGGGCACCAGTAGGGAAATCTGAAGTGTGTGCTCTATGCAGGCTGCAACCCAAGTTGGTACCAAGACTGGAGGAAGAGGGGCAGGCAGAAGAAGTTAAGTGCTGCTGAGTAAGGGACAGCTAGGCTAGGTAGGGAGAGACAGGTAGGGGGCCAAGCCATCAGGCTCACAGAAATCCCAGAAAATGCAAAGGCATTAGGAAATCAGAGATAAAGGAATAGAACAGACCACCTCTTTTGTGATCTGTTTACATCAGAGAAGAGAGGTAATCATGGTGCTATCAGTGGTGACATCAAGATTTAAGCTCCCTGGTCAGTGTTCTATAAAAGACCAACCATAAAAGCCCTCAGTGACAACCCCCTTCAGGACCCTTCTCACTCTAGAGAGCTTTCTTTCTTTCCTTTCTGTTCTCTCCTTCACTTAATAAACTTTCACTTCACTTCTCCCTTTTGTGTCCACAAGATTAATTCTTCATCTCTGTGAGACAAGAACCCTGCAACCTTGCAACACTGCCAGAAGAGAGAAAAAGGACTCCAGGTTCTAATGCTCGGTTTGTCGGCTCAAACAGATGAGCAGACACCACATTTTTTCACCAACAAAAGGGAATATGGGGTGCCTGGGTGGCTCAGTAGTTAGGCATCTGCCTTTGGCTCTGGTCATGATCCCAGAGTCCTGGAATCGAGCCCCGCATCGGGCTCCCGGCTCAGCGGGAGGCCTGCTTCTCCCTCTCCCACTCTCCCTGCTTGTGTTCCCTCTCTGGCTGTGTGTCTGTCAAATAAATAAATAAAATATTTAAAAAAAAAAAAAAAGAGGGAATAAGCAGTCCACATCAGGCAGAGAAGACTGGGAACTTTCCCAAAACAAAGGGAGTATCTTAAGCTGCTTGGGAATATTTCTTAAAGTCCCTATCCAGAGGTTGACTAACTATAGTTGGTTCCAATGATCATAGCTATTAACCCGGGAAATGAGTGAGAAGCCCCCACATATTGAGGAAGAACAGTGAGAGAGTCAGCGTCCAGTATGTTGGGAGGCGGCTGGTTATTATTGGCCAAACACATTCTGCAAGAGGCTCTTTTGTCAGGGTCCTGATTTAGGGTCATGAAACCAAGCAAGCCAGTATGGGGCTTCTGACAATTTGGAGGAGTTCTAGCAAAGGAGGTCAAGCTAGGAAACAGTATTACAAGAGAGAGTTCCGTGGGAGGACCGTACCTTTTAAAGATCTGGGAGTTTGTACTGAGGCGGGGAAATACCAGGCCTTGGGGGTCAAATTTGTCCCAGCTTTTAAGGACCTAGTCCAAGCATGCGTCTAAAGAGAGGAGGTCCCATAGTGGGAAAAAAACACCTACCGATTCCCAAAGGGAAGGTCTGACTCATGGTTGGGATTTCAGTCAGGGCATCCCTCTGACCAAGAAAGTGAATAAGGAAAAGGTTAAGGTATAAGCAGGGAAAGATAGGGGGCCCTGGCTAGGCTCAGAGACTATTCCTGGCAGGCAGAAGCTTTAAGACAGAGTGAACAAGATAGAAGGAAACAGACCACCTGGCCTTGGGAGTATTTTTCTTTGGCAGCTACAATGTATCATAGAAAATGGCAAATCTCAAAAAATTAAGTTCTTAAGGGTGTTATCAACAGTCCTTGCTCAAACCAAGACGGCACAAGAATCTCAAGGCCACAAGTTTCCCAGAATAAGACTGCCACTAAGAAACCCTCAGTGGTAACCCTGTCAGTCGGACCCCTCTCACTCCTGAGAGCTTCTTCTGTATCCTTGCTTAATAAAACTCTATTTGCTTTACTCACTCTCCTTTGTCCTCGAGATTCATTCTTCGGCTCCATGAGACAAAAACCTTGCTCTCCCGCTTCAAAGGACGGAACCTTTTCGTGATGGCCTTTACTGGCGACATCTCACCACCAGAGTTGGGGCGGAGGGCACCGACTTCCTGCTGGGGCATTCCCTGGCAAGGGATAGGGGCCCGACACCAGTTTGGCCAGACCCCGCCGGAAAAAGGAGACAGCGGACTCACCAGTCAGGCGCAGAAACGCATTTGGCGACAGATCAAGATGGCGGCTGGACCGGGGAAGAGATTTAAAGGGGCAGAAGTCAAAAGAAGGGAGGCTGCTGAGTCAGCCAGGGTCAGGAAAGGGCCTCAACTTCGTCCCTAAGGTGTGGGGATTTGCCCAGGCGAGCTGCCAATTGTAACGGACTTTGGGAGCAGACCTCCGGACCGAATGAGAAAGCAGAGGTAAGTGGTCCATCGTGCTCACAGGCATGAACAGTCAGTCCGTTGCCCCGCAGACGTTCAGACCACACCAGGGAGCCGCCCTGGCCGGAGGCCTTCAGTTGTCTGAGGAGTACTAAGGGTCGGTCTGCTGAAGAGAGCGGGAGGGAAGGGTCCCTGTGGAGAGCCAAAGGGGAAATCCCTCATCCTTTTGGGCAAGGGCCGTCTGGCTGGCTCCCCCTGGGGCTTTGGATCCTTATCGAGGAGTAATCTCCACCAGAGGCCGTCAGTTCCCGCAGGAGTAGTGGAGTCGGCCCACAGAGGAAAAGCCCCAGAGCAATTCCCAGAGACTCCTGGAAGAGTCCGGGACCCAAAGGTTCCTCATGTGGAGTTTCCACAAATGTGTGGGGCCCCCAAATGTGGGCGACTATGGGGTGGAAGCCAGTGGAATGGAGGTGAAAGAATTCCGCTGAGGCAGAACAAAAGCGATAGTAGTTTATTGAATACACCACAAGGGAGCTGTGAGCAGGACACTGCCTTTATGCATCCAGGTAGTGGGTGGGGGGCTTTTTTAAAAGTGGGAAGGTGTGGAGGTATGACCACGTATGGAATTCTCCCTTTTTCGGGAACTGTGCCTAGTTTTAAGTAGCCCATTGGTGAGTTAGGGCCTATGCATATTTTGAGGTGGGCTGCCTGAAGGGCCTGTCTGTATTCCATTGCTCAAGCCTGTTTGCCTAAAACCAGCCTCTATACTCCTGTCTGCAAGTTGTGGGTAGCAGATTGCCCTATTACCATAATTCTTCAGTGGATCTAAGAAAAATGGTTGATTTTCAATTTGTTCAGCTTTTTTCCTGTTGTGAGGATGGGAGTGATGACTTCAAACCTCCTTGCGTGTCAGACTGGACACTGGAAGTCGGCAATTTTTTTTCTTCCAATTTTGTTTGTTAGTTAAAAAAAAACTTTTATATGTATCATCAACTATACTACAAGAATGATGGAACAAATGACCAAATCTGTCCTGTTCACTGTTATCTCCAAAGTGCTCACAAGTTTCTATTAAATAAATTAGCATATGTTACTTTAATCCTGGAAGGTTTTTTTTCAGTTTATATTCATTATATAATCCTTGGCATTTGATGAGACAAACTAAGTACCAATATAATGATATTATCATTGGACCAATTAGATTCAAGAATCCTTCAAGTTAGTAATTGAAAGAATATGTTAATTTTCAAATATTTTCTCTGAACAAATAGCCAATTGGTAGAAAAACTGCCTGGAGAATATAAGGTCTGTGAATAAAAAAGCCTTGAATAATGTACATCCAATGTACATCCACAGACACTTCAGAGATAGGTTAAAATTTTCAATTTTAAATATTAATAAATAAAGTTATATCTTAGTGAATACTTCAAAATTTATATATTATAAAATAACTGAGCCAGCCAAAACTTGTATTCTTGTGTTCCTGAAACCTCAATTCAGTTTAAATAGATGTGAGAAAAGCATTTTTTTCCTACAAAAATATGGAATTATATTCCAGAATAATATTCATGATTTTAAGTAAACTGGTCATCTTACATACATGAGTCTCTCCCCTCAAAATGTTTTAACCTCAATATTTGTTCTCTGAAGCACTGTGCTAATTACTGCAATATTTAAAATTCATGTTTCATAAATTTTAACTATGTATTTAAGCTGGCTGATCAATTATATTGTAAAATACTCTCAATTAAGAATGAATTGTGCTGGAAAAGTTTTCAAGTCTGATGTTAATTAAGAAATCTGAACAAAATTTCCCTTCAGGGTAATGTTGTAAAAGGTATGTAGGCTCAGAAATCAACTAATACAGTCCAAATGTTTAGGTTTTAAATATAACATCTGAATATTATTTTCATAGCATCTCTTTTTGAGAGAAATATGCTGTAATTATCAATGTCTAAAAGATCTCTTTTAATGTAGTGGGAATAGGATATCTTCATGCCTATTTTTCATACTTAGGAGATCAGGGAGAAGGTTCCAAACTACAGCTGAGATAGCAGGGCTTTTCAGGACAGATTATGAGAAATAGTAATGCTCACTCAGTATAAAGATTCTAAATGGATAGTAAAAGGAATTTTTCGGTGGGAAAAGAGGACTTAAACATGAAATGGGGCTGAGTGAAGATAGAAGACTTTAACCTGCTAGAAATAAGAGCAGAAAGGAAGGTCTTACTGAGAGCTGACTATGACAATGATGTGGGAAACAAAGGCAGAAGAAAAACTATTAAATTTCCTTACTACCTACAGCTCATTGACAAGTCCTTGAAACAGGCAGAGTGACATTCCTCTAAGGACTCAACTGTATTGATGTTGACACTTTGCTAAGGGCAAAAGGCCCCC
>NC_138375.1:81970658-81978549 GCF_054177405.1 Leptonychotes weddellii | reverse complement strand
CTATCCCTAACCCCCTCCCAACTTGAAAGTATATAATGGGCCAGTGCAGCTCTTTCTGCCCACGTTTCCTGTCCCCATGCTTTAATAAAACCACCTATTTGCACCAAAGTCATCTCAAGAATTCTTTCTTGGCCATCGGCTTTGAACCCTAACGTCTTTTCCTACATGAACATATATTTGGTTCCTGCACCTCTCTTAGTCCTTCCAGCTCTGAGGGCCAAGGCAGAACTGGCAGAAGCTTTAACTTTTACTGGGTCCCTGGTTGTTTCTTTGTTTGTTGCTCATGTATGATTTTATAGTCAGCATCAAATAAAAATAAGTTTAGGGTAAACAATAAGAGCTATCACACAAAATCTTTGTTTCTGATGTTCATTTAAATATGAAAAATATCTTTGCTCCAATGATATCAAACAGCTACCATAATTTTTTTCTTAATCCACTGATAACTTACAATTTTTTCATACTAATAAACTTAAGTAATTTGTTTTTATTATGCAAATTTAATGAACTACATGCAAGACAAGGAATTTTTTCAGTAAATAGCATGAAGATATATATATAAAGTCGTAATAATGAAACAGAGACACTGAGATTATGAATGTCAAGGTATTTGTTCATGGCCACATATCAAATCAGGATTTAAGCCAAGAGATTCAGATCCAGAGTCCAGGCTATTATTTAATACATTTCATTGACTCTGAGCTCCCAATTTCGATCATGCCCTTTTTCCCCCCTTTCTTCTCCTTTCCTTCTTTATGCCTGTCTGCCTCTTTCATTCATTCAATATTTACTAAAGATCTACATCTGCCATGTTGTACTACAAAATTTTCAGTGTGCTTCTCTCATCAAAGGGATATAACTGTAATTTTCCGATGTTATAAACAGAGTTTTAGAAAGATAATTCTGGTCAATCAGTAAATCAAGATGTTGGTGGTGGTATACAGTATTTATTTCTGCAATTGTTCTAAAATTTAATGGTTTAAAACAAAATGTATATTTTTTAACAGACCCTTGTGGGTAAGGGATCTGAGAATTCCTTAGATGGAAGGTCTGGCTCACTGCCTTTCAGGAAGTTGCAGTAAAGTTGTCTCCTAAGGGCTCCAGTCATCATTAAACTTGACTGGTGCTAGAGGATCTGTTTTCAAGGCAAGGCAGTGCTTATTGTCCACAAGAGGACTCTGTTGCTCACCTGATTTACTTTTTATAAGGCTGCTTGAATATCCTCACAGCATAGCAGCTGCCTTCACCCAGAGTGAGTAATCTAGGAAAGAACAAAGCCCAGCCTAGCCTCAGAAGTCAAACACTGCCATTTTCACAATAGTGTACTAGTAAGACAGATCATCCCAGTTCTGTGTGGGAGCGAGCTATATAATGGTGTGAATACCAAGAGACTAGAATAATTGGGAGTCATTGTGGAGGCTAGCTACCAATGATGACTTCAGTTCCTTTAGTGAAATGTTAAATACATGTATATATATATATATATATATATATATAATAAGTCTAAACTAATGGGTTAGAGAATGTGATAGAATGAAAGTAATGGTTACTGTAGAAATATTTCTTTGATGGAAAAATTGAAGGATATTTTAGTTGGGGAGAATGTTTGTCAAGCCATAATGGAAAGGAAGATTATGAATATGCACATTTTTTGGTTTGGGCTCCTGGGGAAATCACCCATACACAAGAAAACAAACACACAAGCAAACAAAACTCTGCTAATAGTTGACATAGGAGGAAAGTATTCTAAGCAAGTGAACAATTATGTTTATTCATTTATTTACTCAGTTTTTCAACAAATATTTACATATGGTATATTATGTTGAGTAAAATTGGGCTAGCCAGTGGAGACATATAATTGAACAAAACAAAACAAACAAAAAAAAGAATTGAACAAGACAAATATAGTCCTTGTCTTCATGAAGCTCACATGACTCATAAGAAAAGTAGTGATCACATCATCCATGCTTAATATAAATCTACTATTTGAGGAAAAAATCTAGCCATGATTGACTATCTTCTTTCAGGTACAGCCTAATTTGTTTGCTTTCCTTTATAGCAGAACTCTCAAAAATGTTGTCTATATACATACTTTATTCATTTTCTAACCTGTAACTTTCTTCAATTTAGTCAAATTTCAGTCTCCATCTATACCTGACTGAAAACGCTCTGGTCAAATGACCGATAAGATAGCTTCCTTGTTGGGAAAGCCAATTGTCTTAATCCATCTCTCAGCAACAGGGACACACTTCTGAGAACACTTTTCTTAGCTTCTATCACACCACAGCTTCCTGATGTTTCTTCTACTCACTGGTTGCTTCCTTTCAATCCCTTTTACCTGGTTTTTCCTCCTCAGCTTGACCTTCAATGGTAAATCACTCAAGGCCTTATAATCTAGTGCTCTTTTTGTCTCTATGTTCCCTCAAATAGCCTCACCCTAGGCTTTCAGTACTACTAATTATTCCTAAAAATATCCTTGTTTAGAATATTTCCCCATGATCTGTATTTGTATATGTAATGTCCTACTTGTTTTGTTCACATGAATGTCTAATAATCATCTTACCTGTCAATGAAATCAAAACAGATGTAGTGATTTTAATCCCTACCTCCATCCAACCTATTTTCCTCTAGTCCTCCCTAATACAGTATATGATACTGTTATATATTAACTTCAAATGAGTAAGGGACAGGCAGGGCTAGGTAGGGAGAGATAGATAGGGGGCTATGGGATCAGGCTCACAGAAATCCCAAAAATGTGAAGGTGTGGGGAAACCAGAGATAAGGGAACAAACCAGACCACCCTGCCCTAGGCATGTGGGGTGAATGTCTTTTTTTTATGATAATCACCTGTGACCAACAAGGAATAACCAGACCCTAAAAAGGAAGTAAGCCATTGAAGGTGTTATCACTAGTCCTTGCTCAATGGTGATATAGAGAAGTTAGATTTAAATTCCCTTGTTAGCTTTCTATAAAAGACCAATCCTAAAGGCCCTCAGTGGCAACGCTGTCAGTACCCCTCTCACTCCTGAGACCTTTTTTTCCCCTGTATCCTCGCTTTATAAACTTCTCTCGCTTTACTCACTCTCCCTTTTCCACGAGATTCATTCTTCAACTCCATGAGACAAGAGCCTATCTCTCCTGCTTCACAAAGATCATACTCATATAATTGTTGACACCATTCACAAGCCAATCTGATATATCAGAAAGTTTAATCAAAAATTCAAGAAAATATCCTAAACCTAACATTTCTCTCCGTATCCCTCCTAACACCTTAATCAAAGCTGTATAACTAAATAACCACCCACTGATTTCGGTTTCACTCTTACTCTCTTACATAACAATATCACTTACCAGCTAAAAACACTCCCATGGCTTCCAACCATTGTTCAAAACATTCAAACTCGTTACCAGGATCTACAGGTTCTGTATGATTTAACACCCGCCTGCCTCTCTAATCTCATCTCTTATCTATCTCCTCTTATTGTTTTGGATCATAAACACAAAACTCTACCCTGTCCTTTTACCATGTCAAACTTTATTCAAGTTTAGATCCATTGTACTTCTCTCCCACATATGTAGATGGGGTGATTCATGGTAATTCTGATTTTATATCAAATGTACCCTTTCCAGAAAGGGCCTCCCTCAATCAATGCATCTAAAATATATATTTGTTTTTCCTATTCGCTTTCAATCATGAATCGTGTTTATTTTCTTTATAACACTTATCGCTATAGAAACACATGTTTTTCACTATTATTTACTTGATTATTTTCTGCATAATCTGGACCACTGTGTATGCTCCATGAGGGCACTGCTTTTTCTGGTTGTTTACAACAATTAGCTGTATCTAGCACATTGCAGAAGGTCAGTGAATGTGTATTGAATGACTGAAATGTTATTTTGTAAGTCTCCTCTTCAACATTATTATAACATTTTTAGAATCAGAAGCTAGATCTTTTGCCTTTTGTATCTCACTTTTCAAGAAGTGCAGCACCAAGAATTTCAGACACTTAATAATAGTAATGAAATAGATTTTAACATTAGTCTAATAGATTAGTTGCTTTTAAGAATTAAGTTAAAACATCACATATTAAATAATCAATGATTTGCATTTCATCAGTAAGACATAAAATTTCCATAACTCAATAGAAAGCATAATTAATGACTAGATTCTCAGCTTTGAAATCTGAAAGCCCTGTATTTTAAAAATAATTCTCATTTTCTCTGACGGTATGACTTTAAAGTTTCCTTAGTATTTCTAATATCCAGTGTATTTAGCTATAAAGTGGAAATAATTATAATTGCAGTTGTCTAGCTCATAAGTTTCTACTATATATTAAAAGATATAATGCATATAAAGCACATGGCAACATAGCTAACAATGTATTCAGAAAATAAATGTTATCATTATTACTAATATTTTGAAGCCTCTAAAATTTAATGTTTCAATGATCCATGATGTAGGAAAACTTCTCCTTTATTTGTCATTGTTAACTAGTTGATGTACAGTATGTTGCAAATAAGGTAGAAGTCCTTTAGGGAAAATGCAGAAAAAATTGCAGTAGCCTGTAGTATTTCCGTATTTCCTTCTTTCCCCTCCTTCTGTCCTCCCTCCTTTCCTTCCTTCCTTCACCCTTCTTTTCCTTCCTTCCTTCCTCCCCTCCTTCCTTCCTCCTTCCTCTTCCTTTTCTTCCTTTCTTTTTTAATGGGAGTTCCATAGGTTTTGATGCCCCAGATATATGTTACAATACAATAGAGTTTGTAGCAATAACCAAAGGATTAGGACAGAATTTCTAAAGTTAAATGTGCTTGAGTTTCACCAACTAAATTTACTGTGTCAGCTTTTACAAGAACTCTTGGATGAAACTGGTACATGAGCACCTAAAGGCAACGTCCCTAACAAAAATAGAGGACACAGAAGAAGAGTTGCCTGCTATTCATCAGAATGATTTTCAATGATAGAAGGACAAATTATTCATGCTCATTGTAATGAATAAATTCGAAGTCCCTAAACCTCAGAGCTCTCATTTGTAAAATGAGAAGAAACATGGTCCCTACCTTATAGAGCTATTTTTAAGATTATAAAGTATAATCAAACTAAACTATTTAGCACAGTACTACATAGGTTAATCGTTAAATGTTATGTATTTTTATTATTGTTAATAATAGTTTAACAGTTAAGCATTGAACCTTATACTTGTTCTTTTGATTACAAACTTCAAAGAAGGCTGATTTTATAGCCTTTGATGATGTATTAAATTATGTAACATATAGGGGTGCCTGGGTGGCTCAGTTGGTTAAGCAACTGCCTTCAGCTCAGGTCATGATCCTGGAGTCCCGGGATCGAGTCCCGCATCGGGCTCCCTGCTCAGCAGGGAGTCTGCTTCTCCCTCTGACCCTCCCCCCTCTCATGCTCTCTCTCTGTCTCATTCTTTCTCTCTCAAATAAATAAATAAAATCTTTAAAAAAAAAATTATGTAACATATAAATTACAAAACTGATGTGGGGACAAAAGCACAATAAATAAATTATAGCTAAATGTAATATGCAATTGGTAACATATTTTTCCTCAAAAATAAAACCCCACAGTAGAATTTTATTATGATTCTGTGCATGAGGTAAAAGCACTACTGGAGTTTTGGTTAATTCTTCACTTTACCATGTAGATAATTTTCCCTTTCCCTTGAAAAGAACTGGAAAAAGTTGATCAATTTGCAAATATATTTCAAGCACTCTCAAGATGTATAAAATAAAAGATGGAGTATTCCAGGCAATGATAATGAATGTCATGAGTCAAAATTCATAAGCAGAAAAGCATATAGTACTTTCAGACACATAGAAGAGAAGAAAGACCCAGAGGAAACTGGCAGAAATTTATACAAGGTGTTGTGTGTTGAGCTAAGGATTATGAAGTTTATGTCTTATGTTAAAAGTAGGAACAAATCCGGGTTCAGAAAACTGTCCTCTAAAATTGGCCGTATGTTGACTTTAGTTATGGAAAGAAGTTTCAAAACACTTATGAGGAAAGAGAAATTATTCTACAGTGAAAATAGATCCTAAAAACATTTTGATAAGAAAGCAAAAAATACAGCACAGAAAGACTTTTCTTTAACAGTGTCCTTCAACATAGTATGAAAAAGGATTTAGACTTTCATACAGCAATATTAAGTCTAAGATAATTCATCATAACTCAGAAAATGAAAATTTGAGAAAAAATTGAACTTATGATCAAACCACCATTTCTGAGCCATTTCTCTCTTCCCCTTTTCATTTGGTAGGATAATCTCCCAGGTTTTAAGTAAAGATTGATAGTCTAAATTATCTCTGAGAAATAGCTCATATATATATATATATATATATATATATATATGTTTGGAATGGGGGAAAATGAGAGAATATAACAGATAGATGGAGAGATATATTGACATATGGATGATAGATAAACATAATAAATAGATGTTACAAAAATATTTGTGTATATATTTCATATATAATAAAACATGTATAACTGGGGTGATCACTTTTGTGTAACAAAGTCCCAGATAACCTAACTTTCAAATTAAAACTATTCTAGTACACATATGTTAGATTCTACAAAAAAAAAAAAAAAAGTATTTTTCTTAGGATATCTCTGAAATTTTTAAGAACCAGAGGGCTTAAAAAAGACCAACACTGTTCCTATATAATTCATAGCAAAAGAAGTATAAAATTAATATAAGTATATTAGATTATTTTAGAGCTAACTTGTACATTATTTTCATTAACTGATGTTGACACACTGAAATTAAAAATCATTTACATAAAAATGTATGTTGATATTCTAATTTCCAAAGGCTCAAGTCTCCACCAATGTGATTTCCATATATCAGCCCCCTCCAAGTGCCTACTATATTGTGTCAGGTATGCAATAGGAATGCATCCATTATGTTTCCATGTTATCTGTTAATCACACCACTTGCTGCTGTTCTAGAATCAACAGCCCTGAAGAAACTGGCTTTCTATTGACTTAGTTAATTTTCTGATTATTTATTTCCTATAACAAACTACCTAAAATTTAGTTGCTTTATTAAAAAAACATTTTGTTATTATAATCTGATTTGTGGAACACCTTAGAGCTTAGTTTGCCAATTTCTCTTTTCTGTGAGATGTTCGCTGAGGTCACTCTGTGGTATGAAGCTTGGAGTCTGGACTTGTCTAGAGAATGAATATAAGACCATTTCACTCTTGTGCCTGGCATCCTGGTAGGAAAATGCAAAGGCTAGCATCAGACCCTTCTCCTTCTCCATGTAAACCAGAGTATCTCCACATAGTTTCTCCAGCAGGGTAGTAAGACTATATGGTGATTCAAGGCTTCAAGGAACAAACATCAAAGCTTCTAGTCTTTTCTAGGGCCTGAATAGGCATAACATCATTTTCATCCCATTCTTTGGTCAAAATATTTATAGGCCAGATCAACTTCAAGGTTGGAGAAAATAGTCACCACTCTTGATGGGTGGAGTGTCAAAGAATCTGCATCCATTTTTAATAGACCACAGCATTCCTATGGCCTTACAAGCCCATCCTTAGAAAAGCACACATTCATATATGTTCTCAAAATTAAAAACTAATATAGAAAAATAAAACATTCAAAAGATATGCTTGAATAGAAATATTTCTTTCAGCAAAGTATAAAAGCAGACATGCAAATCTTCTGCTGGCAGTATCTCTCCTGTTAGCTGTTAGCATACAATACAGTTCAGTGCTTCAGAACCATAATAAACCACCACATGAATACAAATAGCTTCAATTCAGAAAAGTGTGTGTATATGCCTAAAGGGTCAACCCAAATACTTTTAGTTTGTTTATGTTTCTCCCCAAATTAAATAATTTTTTTTCTTTTTCTTTTTTTTTT
>NC_138375.1:81902963-81970158 GCF_054177405.1 Leptonychotes weddellii | reverse complement strand
CATTGGAACGCCTCATGGTGTCACTTATTTCTCTGATTCTATTTTCATGGATTCTGAGTTGTTTTTCCCTGGCCTCCTCTTTTCCCTTTTTATCTATTATATTGTCTTCCAGGTCACTAATTCGTTCTTCTCCCTCACTTACCCTAGCTGTTAGATTTATCTAGATTAGATTGGATCTCATTGATAGCATTTTTAAGTTCTGCCAATTCAGCTTTCATTTCTGCCCTTAGAGACTCTATGTTGCCATTAATGGATTTCTCCATTCTAGGTGTTGTCTTCACAATTGCTAGCCTGAATTCCATCTCCTACATCTTGGTTATATCTGCATCCATTTGTAAATCTGTGGCATAAGTCATAAGCTCTGAGTGTTTCCTATTTTGGGGGTTCCTCCTCCTAGTCATTCTGTTGATGGGTGGTTGATGGAATGTATAGAGTCCAAATTATTGACCAGAACCCAAGCAAGATGCACCTGTTTTCTAGGAACCTTGGGGTTGCTGCCCTCTTGTTCTCCCAGCCTGTCTTCTGGGGGAGGGGCCTGCCATGCTGTTACTCAGGCAACTCTGTTTGGGCAGAGTTGCCTTGCCCCCTGTGGCGGGGGATGGGCTCAGTGAAAACCCGTTTTGGGCGGCTTTTGTTCTCTGGCGGCTTTCCCTGGTGTCTTTCCGTGTCTCTTCCGAGAGTCAGAGCAGAAGAGACAGTTTCCAACCCTCTGCCTTAGAGCACAGAGATCACAGTCTATTCTTCAGTGAGCTGTCCAGACCACACTCTCTCCATCTCTGTCTGCGTTGCTATAAACTGCAGCGTCCTGGGTTGTGCACCCCTACGCAGCACTCCCAGTCCTGCCTCCAGGTTGGGGCACGTCTATGCCCTTTGTGCTCCGAAAACCTCAGCTGCTCCCAGTTCTCACGCGCAACCCCGCCGCTCCAGGTTTCCGTCCTGGGGGCTGCCCTAAAGTCCTTTCCCCGCTGCTACTGGTCTGCAAGTCTGTGTCCCATCCCCAACGTGGGAGGCTATCGCTTACCGGCAGTGTAGGATCCCCCCGGCCAGGCTCCCACCCACTGCTGTTTATCCTCCGGTATCTGCTCACGGAATCACGGCTCTCCACTTCATACCTCAAGACCAACTGCCTGCAATATTCTGTTTGTAGAGATCCAGATCTTCTTACATCTCAGGCTGGTTTCGTGGGTGCTCAGAGTGGTCTGGTAGATATCCAGCTCAATTCTGGGGACCAGTTGGAATATGGTCCCCTACTTCTCTGCCATCCTTTCCCCCTCCCTCCAAATTAAATAATTTTGATCTCAATGGTAAAAGAAGTTTCTACATTAGAAGATGTAAAATATTTTCAATTTTTAAAGTATAGTTCTCCCAATTTCTTTTTTTTTTTAAGATTTATTTAGAGAGAGAGAGAATGTGCACACGTGTAGGGGGAGAGGCTGAGGGAGATAATCTCAAGCAAACTCCCAGCTGAGCATGGAGCCCCATGCAGGGCTCCATCTGAAGATCCATGAGATCATGACCTGAGTCAAAACCAAGAGTTGGACACTTAACTGACTGAACCACCGAGGTGCCCCTCTCCCAACTTCTAACCATCTAAGTTCCAAACAACATTAAGGTCTAGCCTCAGAGAGCATACGTATTACATAGAATTAATCAGAAATGTTGATATTTTCTGATAAAAATAAATGCCACATTTTCCTTAATGAGAACTTGGTAATAACCTATCAATTTTGTGCTACTTATTTAATAGAAAATACATAAGAAAGACCAATAATCATGTTCGGTTCCATCTTCAAAGACTTCAAATTGTATTTGAGGGCAAGAAAAAAAAAGGAAAGAAGGAAGAAAAGGGAAAGGGAGAAAAAGGATGAGGGAGAGAGGGAAAGAAGAAGACAACAAAGTAAAGCAGCCCAGTTCTACTCCATAGAATTATATTAAAAAGTAAGGCAAAGTAAGGCAGCACAATTCTACATAGAATTGTATTAAAATCTTTACAAATTATATTTCAGAGATATCTTCATATATTACAATGGACAGTAAAGATTTAATAAAAACCTAAGATTTGTGCTAGCTTCAAAGAATACATGTGATTTAAATATGTTGGGCATGGGAGAAGGATGGGAACAAAATTAACCCAGACTGGGAAAGTTAACTGAGCAAAGACAAATGTTAGCAGGAAGTATATGGTGAAGAGAGATGCTTGAAGCTGTAATGATAGATTTGTTCTAGTAAGTAATAAAATATAAGGTTGAATTGAGAGGATGCAGTCATTTTGTGGAGATCCACAACATAAGAAGAAAAGAGAATCTCAGATAGGTGTTCTTATAAAGAAGAGTTATATGATGTAAATAGTATGCTGAATCTATTAGCCTGACTGAAATATCAAAAATATTACATTGTACCTATAGTCAACAATAATTAAAAATATATTGAGAGTAGGTCTTAAGTATTCATAATACAGAAAAAAGAACCATTGTTAAAAAAAAAAAAAGGAATATTGAAAATAACTTGAAAGAGAATTATCAAAGCAAAAAGGTCATTTTAAGAGGCTATTTAGGGGCACCTGGGTGGCTCAGCCAGTTGAGCCTCAACTCTTGATTTTAGTTGGGGTCATGATCTCGGGGTTGTGGGATCCAGCCCCGTGTAAGACTGCTCAGGAGTCTGCTCAGGATTCTCCCTCTCCCTCTGCTCCTCCCCACAACCTGCCCCTAAAAAAGAGGCTGCTACTTAATCTCAGTGTGCAATTATAAGAGAAAAGTTTAAATCTATGGCATATTTTGAAGGAAGGATCATCAATATTTGGAAACTACAGCTGACCCTTGAACAACATGGATGTTAAAAGCACTGACCCCCAGATAGTCAAAAATTCACATATAACTTTTGACTCCCCAAAACTTGACTAATAGCCTATTGTTGACTGGAAGCCTTATTGTTAACATAAACAGTCAACACATATTCTGTAGGTTATATGCATCGTATACTCTATTCTTACAGTAAAGTCAGCTGAAGAAAAGAAAATGTAATTTAAAAAATCATAAGGAAAAAATAATCATAAGGAAAATACATTTATAATACTGTAAAAAAAAAAAAATCTGAGTATATGTAGACCCATGCAGTTGAAACTTGTGTTGTTCAAGGGTCAACAGTACTTAAAAATTGTAGTAAAAGGTGCTTTTTCCCTACTTTTTATTACTCTTTATTTGCTTTTAAATAGACAAATATCTGCTGAAAACACTACACTTACCTAAAATATATAATTTGCATGAAATTTCCACTATTCCAATAAATAATGTTTCACCAAAAATAATAAAATGAAATAAAAATAAACATTACATTCATTTTCTTTCTAAAATGGTAGAGTAGGTTTTCTTAAGTACCCATAATTAAGGTAACCAGTAGGAAGGGAAATAGCATTTGAGTATGTTTAATGTGAAGATGAAAATTGAAATTTGCCAGATATATGTTAATGACTTCCTATTTCCATTTTTTGATTAATGCTTAATATTTTATTAAATTGTCACATATTTGCCTTTGCTCTATTACTCTGTGAAAAATAATATGAAAAAGGAAATCAAATTTTTTGGTAACTTTAAATATCATTTTTGATTTTATAGGTTCTAGTAGAGTAGTGTATCAAACATTTATATAGGAGAACAAAAATAAACTTCCAAGGAGCCACAATGTGCTAATAACCTCATTCTTAACGGAAATCCTATGTGATTATTTTCCACTACTCTCAGTGATTGCTGTACTAGAATGTACAGTCAAACTCATTTACCCAGTATCCCAAGGAGAGCAGTATTCTTTTGTTGCTTCTTTTTGATGGGGACTTAACTCTGCATGTCTGACACTGAGCTGAATAACCCCTGTTGGGATTTGAAAATCATTTCACAATAGGCAGAATTTTCCTATGCATAGGCTAGGAGAACTAGCATGGACTCAGAGTAAGGAGATTAAAAAATTGTAGATTTAGAAAAGAAGAAATTGAAGAATTGGTAAGGGTATGCATTACGATTATTTTTTGTTCACTATTCTAGTCCAGTGACAACAACCAATATACTCATTACTAAATTCATAAATGAGGTCATAACAATAGTATAGTTAAAAGACATTTTAAGGAGAAACTTAATAACCAATGAATTAATTGAGCTTATAATTCAATTTCCACTTACTTATTTCAAAAATTAAATTACATTGAGAGTCCAAATTAATGCCAAACCTTGTACTATTTATCATACACTGTCAATTTACCTTCATTTTAGATATGCTAGCAAATGTTAGTGATCTTTATCTCCCTTCCATAATTTATAAAGTCAATTTTTCCTTCTGATTTATGGATAAACCAAAAACTATATCTACATTTTTTAGCAGAAAAAAGAAAACTTCTCTTACCTTTGCTTTCTATTCCATCAGTACATTTGTCCCCATTAGAACAGTCATCTGTACCATAATATTATCCCTCATTTCTTTCTATGGTGTGTTTACATAGTAATCCATCCCATCATGGCACAACTCACTAGACTTGACAACTCACTAGACTTCTCGGTTACTAATGTGATTAGCCTTATCAATCTCGAGCTTCTTTAGTTTCATTTATGAAACTTCTACATAGAAGAGGTCCATTTATACTTTATTAAATTTTTTATTGAAAATGGAAAAAAATAATTTCCAAAGAGACAAATCAAGAATTGGAATCAGATTAAAGTTATTGTTAAGTACTATTTTGCCAATCACATTTTACTCGTATCTGAACATGTCACTTAACTTCCAAATACCAACCTTTACAATTCTTATTCTATTTACTATCATCTCAATGAAATTATGACCCCATATATTTTAATGATATGATGATAATTGAAACCCAATGTACACAAATATAATAATACTCTAAATACTAGAGCATAACACAATGGAAATAGGGATATTTCTATTCTTTGTGCAACTTAAAATATGAACGGGCCTCTACAGAAATGTAGAAGTGTTACCTTGCCTTATTGAACATGCATGGAAAGATTAGTCAATTGTTTGCTATGCAAAGGAATTCATCTATAGCATAGAAAAAGACAAAACAATGTGTGTTCATCTCATCTCAAAACCAGTCACAGTCTGAACACAAAGTGAGGACAGGTGCATTCACGATCCCTGAAAGCAAACAGCTGCACCACAGGCAGGGTCAAGGACATGGGAATAAGCATGCACCTGGCAATGAATATTACATTGTACACTACTTCCTTCCTTTAGTAGCAGCAGAAATACCAGAAATTTGGATGATATTCATTTTAATGAAAAAAGTCCTTTCTTTAATAGTAGTCATTAAATTTATAGCAGGATATTATTTTCCTTCCAGGCAGAAATAAAAGAACATATTTATTAGTCAGAAAATCACCTAATGAGTTAGATAATATCAATTACATATGCTTACTTACTGGGAATTTCAAGAGTTAGCAATGATTATAATTTGAAATCTTCCTATTTATAGTTTAATTTTGGCTCTGGTGCCAATAGTAAAGAATTGAAATATATTTACTTCCAAAAGTTAAGCTTTCAAAGAGTAGAAGAAATAGAATGATAAGTAATGAATAACACAAAAGCTAATGTGGAAATGCATTAGAATTACAGTCACCTAGTCTTTCAGTAATTTGCAATTTGTGGTAATTAGACATAAGATAGGCCAAATATTCTTTTGGCATTTATATGAAATAAAGCTTTAAAGAAATAAGTGAAACTAAAGGTATTATATAGATATATCTGCATATATTTATGTGTATATATATTTGTGTGTTTGTGTGTGTATGTGAGAATATGTGTGTATATATATTTTTCTCAGATGTCCCCAAAATAGTAAAAGGTGTAAAATGAAAAAATAAAATAAAAGGTGCAAAATAAAAAAGAAGCTGAAATTATGGTATTTGAATAAAGTCTTCAAGGAGGCGTACAATTCCATCAGACAAAAAAGTAAGAAATAATCTGTAGAACTATACCTCTTGTCATCTAGAGGAATATCTTAAAACATAAAACAGCTATTCAAACTTCTAGTTTATAGAAATACAGAACAAAATTATAACTAATTTGATAACTTATACAACCATTATTCAAAATAGTTTTGGCAGGTTGGCATACTAAATCAGATGAATGACAGGATATTAGAGAAATACATATTTAAGCTCTGCATTAAAATTAGAGTAGTGCTGATGGAAAACTCACTATTTAATTTTATCATTGTATTACTTTGACAAAAAGTTAAAGTGAACCAAAATCTGATTCTACAGGGAGTAATACTGGTTTTGTCTTCAAACATTTAAAGGGCTATGATGTATAATAGGAATATGTTTATGCCTTATGTTTCCTAAACATTGAAAATAAGGGCACTTGATAGTAATGGTACACAATCAGATTGTGGATCTCTACAACTTTTTATCAAAGTGATATAATAATGAAACTAAATAGTGAGTGAACTTCCCATTGTTACTTGCATAGAGTCAGATACTCTTTTTTTTTTTTAGAATGTATGTTCTTAACATTGTATAAGGAAATTAATTTTACAGACACTAAGTTGTACAGTTCCATGAAAGCAGAAACTACTTTGGGTATTATTTGTTTGTTTGCTTTTTCTTTGTTTTTTATTACTATTGAATCTCTCATGCCTAAAATAATATCTGAAACTTAATAAATGTTGATTTTAAAAAGTGAATGAATGAGATAAAAAAAAGTAGTTTGGATTAAATTACTTTTGGACCTTGCACAATTCTATTATCTATTATATATTCAATTTATGCTTACAAGATAAATGGATGATCTTAAAAAGGTCTTTCAAATAAAATGTCCTATGAGTTTCTATTCTATTTTATAGCATCAGATGGAGTAATCGGAAAAAAATAAAATACTATATGAATAAAGATTACATATAAGATACTATATAAATAAAGACTAATTTCAGTTATTTACAGTTTTGGAAAAGTACATACTGAGAGTTGTTAAACTCTAAACAATAGTCAACTTACCCTTTGGTGAATTGATTCAAACTTTCACAGTAATTACTTTTATTTTCAATTCCCTCTTATTAGACAGTTTGATGTGAACAATTTCAGATATAATACTTTTTTGTTTGTTTTTTAAAGATTTTATTTATTTATTTGGCAGAGAGAGACACAGCGAGAGAGGGAACACAAGCAGGGGGAGGGGGAGAGAGAGAAACAGGCTCCCTGCTCAGCAGGTACTCTGGGATCATGACCTGAGCCAAAAGCAGATGCTTAATGACTGAGCCACCCAGGTGCCCCCAGATATAATACTTTTTTAATGACACAGAAAGCAGTTGTTATTCCTTTGAAATAGGAAATTCCAAAAAACAAAATAGATTGGTAAGAATTATGTAAATTAATATAAAAAGACTAAAGGAAGATAATTTTAGACCTTTGTTTAAAAGATGACAACCTCTTAAATATCCATAGGCACTTACCACATAAAAGACCCATTATTTTATGCTTTATAAGAACCACTAATTTTCACTGCTTTCTCACTTAAGTAGAAATTTGCATTAAAAATACAGTAGGATTGGTAACTATAAAATCTCTTTTTCATTCTTCAATTTTTCCATTTGTAACTTTTGGCAATTGAGGGTTTATGGAGGCTGTTCTGACCCAGTTATAATTTTCTTGCTTTCATACCACATTTTTTTTCTGTTTATCTTTTAAATGTTGCTACCCTTCCCTTACTTACCTAAGTCTTTTCTGTCATTCATTCATTTGATTAAATCTTACTGGATGCAAATAAGGTAACATAAATATACCAAGTTTTAAGAATGAAAGATAACTAAGTATAGTTTCTGAATTCAGACAAGTATGGGATACAGAAAATAAAATCAGTGTTTAATAGAGACCTTGTTATGTAGCACTAGATGTTATAGAACTATGAAATCTGAAACCAGAAGAAAGACATCTAATTTTTTTTAAATACCTCTTTTTTTTTTTTTGAAGAGGTTTTGAGAAAATAAGAATAAGATTGTGAGAGAGTAGAAATGATAGTTCTGGAAAATGGAAGAGGGTATTTATGAAATAAGAGGCTCAAGAAACCAGTGGTGTTTTTGTGGTTTTTTGGGGTTTGTTTTTTGTTTTTTTTTTGCATAACTACTTGTGGGTATGACAGACATGAAATGAGGCTGAAAGTGGGGTGAGGGGATCAAGTGGGAATGGGGTGTTTCTGCTCTGGGATTTTACCTTAATTCTGAAGAATATGGGGAGTCACTAAAGGTTAAAAAAAAATATGCCAAGATTTATGTTTTAGAGGAAGAAAAATCTGTCTAAACACTTAAAATGTATTACATAAACATATAAATGGAGGAAAGATTTCTTACCTAGAGATTAGGTAAGAAAGTGTTAGAGTAACCTAGAGACAGAGACAAAGAGAAGAAGGCAGGTAGGGATGATCAGAGACAAAGAGCAGAAAGAAGAGATTGAAAAATATTCAGGTTGCAGTATCAATAAAACACAGACATGAATGGGGTGTGACAGTAGAGATAATAAAAGGAAATTCAAATATATTACTTGGCACCTAAGCAAGTTAGTAGAGAATGATGTCATTCAGCAACAGAGAATACAAGAAAAGCATGTTGGCTGTTAAACAAGGATAGGAGGCTAGATATTTTGGGTTCAATATGAGATTGTTTAATTGAAGGTAACTGATATCTGGTGAACAATTGGCTATAATTTTATGAACACTTGAAGAGAAATTTAACATGCTTATAAAATGTGACTATCGTCAGGATTTAATTGTTGGTGGAAATCATAAACATGGATGAGTTAACCTAGAGAGGATAATTTTAATAAAGAGAGGGGAGGGAAATAGAGGAGAAAGGAAAACCAAAGTGAGTATCCTAAGGATGGCGTGCAAAGGAAACATAGCTCATGAAAACTGAGCTAGCAAAAGTAAAGAATAATTGAAAAAAATCTATCTATATGCAATAATATGTATAATATCCATATTTAAGAGGACAGAGCAAATTGTACTAAGTGACTGAAACAGGAAAGTCATGACTCCTACATATATAGGGTTATCTGTTTTAAACAACTACACTAGCAAAAAACAAAAAAATAAAAAAAAAAAGCAGAAGTGTGGGTGCAGGATATTTTGTTTGAGCAGGAAAATAGAGGGAATTCCTGGATGATAGTCTTAATTTGTTAGAGGGCAGGGGTCGGGGTGAGAGAGAGAATAAGAGAGTGTGTGAAGAAACAAAGAAGACCTGCTAAAAGTGAGCTTGGTGCGATTACGAAAAATTGGCTGGATGAAAAATTGCTGACCAGGACTCCTAAGACAGATTGGGAAGTAGTAGTGAATGAAAACTGAAACTGGAAATAAGTGTTGCTTATTTAAATGCTTGTGTATTTTGGGGGGCACCTGGTTGGCTTAGCTGGTAGAGTGTGAGACTCTTGATCTCAAGGTGGTGAGTTTGAGCCCTCATGTTGGCTGTAGAAATTACTTAATTTAAACAAAAAAGTTAAAATAAATAAATGCTTGTGTGTTTTCCTTGATTAGGGATTAAGTGTTGGGGCAGAAACTTGACAGCAGAAAGCTGGATTTACACAGGTGGGTGGTTTAAAGCTGGGAACACTGCAAGTGTAGAGTATGGAATCATGTTGGATTAATGATAAGAGTGATCATAGATCTGTTAGGAAAGACTTAAAATCAGGAATGGATTGATTCACAGGGGAAAAAAAAGAAAAACACTACCAACAGTCTCATAGGAGTAAAGAGCAACTTTATGATGACTAAAAATACCTGGAATTTTTAAAGAAAGAGTATCAATTTAGAGCTTCTACATTCTCTATATTGCATTGGTCAGCAAGTACATCAAATTGTCTTCAAAATATCTTTAGCACTTATCACTCTTTTACTGTTTGTACTCTAGTTTTTTATTCAATTTTCTAAAAATTATCAAGGTTTTCAGGGGACTTTATTGACCCCAGACCCTTTCCTCTAAAGCTGAGTCCACTTCTTCCCTTTTCAGGGACAAATACAAAATCAGCATGTATGATAAATTACTGGGCTGCCATTCACCTTATCAAGACAGATTTTTATGTAAGCATGACTACCATAACTTTTTTTCTAAACTTAATGGAAGATTTGAGCCACCTTTCCTTTCATGTTAACACCTCCACCTGCATATTGTACTCACATTTTATTGGTCTCTAAGGACCTTCTTCCATTTTATATTGATAACATCATAACAGAAGTCTTTTACACTCTAAAATGCTGCTTCTACCTTATATGCTTACAGGTATTTTTTTTTTTCCTAAAAATAAACTCCAAATCCAATTGCAATAGGCCAGTGGTTTCATCTGCAGTTGTGACCTCTGAGTATATTTTATATTATGCACCAGAGTGTATCAATGTGCTTCATAACAAGTTTCTAATCCCTCTTTGCTCTGCTCACTCTGTAGTTACCAATAGAATTTAAGTATAGTGTTACAATCTGTTTCCACACAAATACAAGGAAGTGAAGTACACTTGAGTAAATAAGCTTTCTAAAGGCCTAGCTGACTCCTTATTAATGAGGTTTCTTTGTGAGGCCACTATAAATCAAGGCTCTTATGACACACATAAGTGCTTTAGAAGTTGAAATTGGACTGGGACAGGTTCATATTTTTTAGTTATCCCACTGTAAATCTTTATCTAGCCTGAAAACATATTTCTACAAGCCTAAACATCATTTCAGTGATGAAAAAGGATATTAACTATAGTTACCATTAAACTATCTTATGCTAGGTTATTAAAGTTTCTTGAAATCATTTTAGGGAAAAATTACTTTGCTGATACATATACATTTTAACATAAGCCTTGATGACCTGTGAAAAATGACCAAACTTTGGGCGCTTGGGTGGCTCAGTTGGTTAAGCGACTGCCTTCGGCTCAGGTCATGATCCTGGAGTCCCGGGATCGAGTCCCGCATCGGGCTCCCTGCTCGGCAGGGAGTCTGCTTCTCCCTCTCCCACTCCCCGTTTGTGTTCCCTCTCTCGCTGTGTCTTTCTCTGTCAAATAAATAAATAAAATCTTTAAAAAAAAAAAAAATGACCAAACTTTGTGCTGGGCACGGCACCAATTAGAGTCTGGAAAGAAGCATGATGGGGTGCCAAAGTCTCTGGATTGAGTCTTGTCCCAACTGCCTTAACTAATTTTGTGGCACTGAGAACTCTTCAGTTATGTGGTTCTCTGTTTCTCTAATTGAAGAATGAATGAATTTTAAAATGTAGATTTAAGATAATTCCTGTTCTCAGCTTCTATCATGCCATTACTTTTCCATCTTTCAAACTGGAAGTGTATTCAGATGATAAAGGTCAATGACAGTTTTCAGTTAGGAATAACTTTTTGATTTTGTATACAAAGCATAGCTACCATTTCTGGTCCTAGGGGATCAAAAGGAAAATTTGACCTTCTACATTCTCTGTTCAGATTGCATTCAAAATTGTGTAATCTGGATTCAATAACAGTGGACCTTCTGAAAAACACACATTCATAGGAAGTCCACAGGAAGTGGAATCTGTAAAAAAAAAAAAACAAAAAAAACTATCAAATATAGATTACTCAACATACATATGACCCAAAGCTTTGAAAACAATAATAACAAAACATAGGTCAAGTGACAGTTCATACATATATATGTCTAGACTTTTGCAATGTTACATGTTTCCAAGAAATGTTGTCAATAATGTCTACATATTTCAAAAAGCCATGTCTGGGAAATAAATGATCCTATTATAGAGGCTGTATGAAAATGTGTTTTTCCATTTCCATGCTTTCAGTCTATTTTTTTTTCTAGTACAGCACCAAATTTTGTTTTGCAAGACCATGAAATTAAATTTTCACTTTCTGAAACATTTTGAGTGAACATGAACCTCCTTCACATCAGCAAGGAAACAGTTAAAGCAGCAAAGAAGACCATTGCTTGTGACCTGAGCCAAATCGTTAAAATTACCACTGCTAGAGAATAAATACTGCCATTTTTCCAGTTTGGAATTTATTTATTGTATTCTTGTAAGCTAGAGAAAAGAAAATATTAAGAAAATCCTAAGGAAAACACATTTATAGTACTGTACCACATTTATCAAAAAAAATTCACATATTTTGGACCCAGACAGTTCAAACCCATGTTGTTCAAAGGTCACCTGTATTAAACATCAAGTAATTGTTGTGTAAATGCAACTGTTAGGCAGGAAGGTAGGCATGAGCAACAGGACCTTAAACATCTTGACAGAGAGCCCCAACTGAGAACCGCCCAAGGAGCACCCCATTCCACCCATCTAACAGTTGGTCTATGGTTACAGCATCCCAGTAGAAAAAGAGTTAAGTTTGTTGTGCTTGTTGCACTTGTGCAGAAAGCAACCATTTGTTCTTATTTGACCTATGTCTCTAGAAATAATATTGTGGTGTCCTACCCCATTCAGGTATTTTGAATACACCTTGGGAAAGGACATGCATAATTGACTAATTACGATATAATCCAGGCCTGTAACTCAAATGTTGTGACCCTAGGACCCACCCAAAAGAAAAAATTGATGTAAGCCCAGACCCCAGAGTTTCTGGGGCTTTTGTCTCCCTTGATTGACCATGCTTCTCCCTTGGAGTGTACGTTAATAAAACTTTGCTCTGCTTTACTTTGGTTTCGCTGTCCTGTAATTCTTTACTGTGGCAACAAAAAAACCGAGGTTTCTTTCCTTTTCCATCTTACTCTCGGTAACCTATGTCCTGACAGTGACACATAGAACATTTAAAAGATGCCTGATTAAAATGAAAGGCTCCTTGTATTCCTGTCATGTTATAAAATAAATGGCAGTTGCAAGAATCAGATATATTCCATGAATAAAAGAGGATACAAAAGAGAACTGGTGGTGTGGTTGGGTGTAATCAAAGTAAGAACAAATTAACAAGGAATTTCAAGGTCAGGAAAATCTTGTGAGAAACATTCTAATTATAGCTCCTCTCAGTATTTATAATGCAGATACACCCACAGACTCTATACAGTTGTTAATATATTTTGCTTAAAAATACAGAACTTATTTTCTTGCCCTCAACTTATACCATGCAAAAAAAATGCCAACTGATTTCGCACTGCAGAGGTTTTGCATATGTTGTCCCTCTACCCAAAATTCATTTCCTACCCATCTTAGTCCCCTTATTTCTTATATAACTAGCTTGACTCCATTGTTCATGGTTCAAATTAAATATCATTTCCACCAGTCTAGATAGTTGCCCTTATTTTTCACTGTTTTAGCACACTATTTGTTTTCTTCATATTTATGAAATATATCATTTGTCTCTTTATCTGTAATCAATTCATTTATCTGTTTAACTCTTTATTTTGTGTTTCTCTATACTAGATTATGGACTTTATTGGAGTTCTGTTCAATAATGTTATAGTCAGCATTTAGGACAGAATCTAGTTATCTAGTAGGCTCTCAATAAGTATTAATTGAATGAACAAAGAAAAGTGAATCTAATTTTATATAGTATGCCATCTTATTCATCACAGATGTAAATTAATCTCTTTATAGATGGAAGAGCAATTTGACTCATTGTAACATACTTTACTCATAAAATCCCCATTTGCTTTTATAGAACTACTCACCAAGGAATATTTGAAAACAAAATATCCCCATCAAACTTGTGTTTGTATCTTGCCTTTGTTCTGTTCACTGTGATTTATTTGCCCTTAGTTCATTGTCTTCACACCCCCTTCAGAGAATTGAGAAGAGATGAAAATAAAATATATTTCACAATGACATGAACGAATTTGCCTTTAAAAATCATATGTTTATATGTCTTCTCAGTATTATAAAAATTAGATCAAGAAGATTTGTCTTCTTGAATCTCACAAGTATCATAAAGAAATCTGTGACATTGTTGATTTTCTTCAGTAGGTTTTCCTTACTTTGTGCTGAATTTTAATTATTTAATTTCTGCAATTGGAAAAGATATTCAATTTTAAGTAATTAAAAGATCAACAAATTTGATGTGGTGCTTTTCATTTATGTTACTGGTGAGAAAATAATATTTACATATTGTTAGCATAAATTAAATCATTTTAGGTAGAAAAACTAGGTTAATAGCAAAATAACTGAGGAATTTTTTTTTTTTTAAGATTTTGTTTATTTATTTATTTGACAGAGAGAGACACAGCGAGAGAGGGAATACAAGCAGGGGGAGTGGGAGAGGGAGAAGCAGGCTTCCCACAGAGCAGGGAGCCCGATGTGAGGCTCGATCCCAGAACCCTGGGATCCTGACCTGAGCCGAAAGCAGACGCTTAACGACTGAGCCACCCAGGCACCCCCACTCAGGAAATATTTTTAATGATACAGAATAAATGTCACTCTGAAGACTAACAAGACTTTTGTCACAGAATATATTCAAAATTTTATAGATAAATCCCATTTAGTTTTTCTGCATCTATTTACCTATGCAATCATATTTTCCCAGTATTTTATACCTCTGTTTTAATGTTCTACATGAACCACTGGTTCTATAGTCACTCCTATCATTTTTTTCCAAAAGAAAACCATAGCTCAAGCAGATTTAAAATAAATGGCATACTTAGTAGAAATTATATTTTTCCACTGAAAACTCAAACTTATCCTAAGAAAGTTTGAATTTACTTTATAAAATCTTATAGTAAAATATTATATGTAAAATTATTCATGCACATATTAAAAAAATGTAAAAGAGGACTCCTGGGTGGCTCAGGTGGTTGAGCACCTGACTCTGGGTTTCAGCTCATGTCATGATCTCATGGGTTGTGGGATCGAGCCCTGAGTCAGACTCTGAGCTCAGTGGGGAGTCTGCTTGAGGATTCTCTCCCTCTGCCCATCCCCCCATTCGTGTGTGTACATGCACACACATATGCTCTCTCTCTAAAATAAATTAATAAATCTTTTAGGGATTCCTGGGTGGCTCAGTCAGTTGAGCGTTTGTCTTCGGCTCAGGTCATGATCTCAGGGTCCTGGGATTGAGTCATGCATTGGGCTCTCTGCTCAGTGAGGAACCTGCTTCTCCCTCTGCCTGCAGCTTCCCCTGCTTGTATTCTCTGTCTCTCTCTCTGGCAAATAAATAAATAAAATTTTTTAAAAAATAATAAAATAAATAAATCTTTAAAAAAATCCAAACCATTACACTACAATATTAACTCAAAATTACTCAGACCTACTTCTTGTAACATTCCCCTAATTTTACAATTAACAGTTTCCATTTTAGTTCTCATAATCTTCAATAAAATTCTAAAATATTTTATTTTCCTTTCTTGGTTTATCATTTATTTGTCTTTCTATTGCTGTGTATTTTCTACTATTTCTATATCCATTTCCTTTTCATTTATTTCCTATTATTTGTATTTATTTATTTATATTTACATCCTTTTCTGAAATATGAGAAATTTTGCCATAGGACACTTTTTTTAACCTTTCCACCTTTTTGTTATTAAATTATTTTCAAATAGTTTTCATATATTTATCTCTTATTTTTAAATAATATATATAAATCTCTATTTCTTATCTCTCTATATAAAAACAGACACCCCCAAAGAATATTTTTAAAAATGAATGTATTTAAGAAACAAAGCAAATGAGCAAAAAGAAAGAGTGAGAGACATAAAGCAAGAAACAGACTCTTAATTATAGAGAACAAACATGGTTAGCAGAGGGGAGGTTAGTGGGGAGATGGGTTAAATAGATGATGGTGATTAAAGAGTGCACTTGTCGTGATGACTACAGATGTGATGTATGAAAGTGTTGAATTACTATATTGTACACCTGAAACTAATATAACACTATGTTAACTAACTGGAATTAAAAAAAAAAAATCTTTCTTTCTTTCTTTCTTCCTTTCTCCCTTTCTTTCTCTCTTCTTTCTTCCTTTCTTTTTAGAATCAGGCTTATAGTTTTTTTGTTTGTGTGTTTGTGGTTTTTTTGTCCCTTTCCCTTTTCTTTTTTAGATCAGGTGTCCCCACACCCCCAGGCTTATTATAACAAAGAAATCAAGGCACACCTAATTAAAGGTCCAAACACTCCCCACTGCAAGCAAGGAGGAACTCTGAAGAGGACTGACCTGTGGGAAAGAGCAGCCATAATAAGCCATAATAAAACAGGAAAGTGCACCCAAGATACATCAGAAACACTTCCTGAAGTACCAGGCCCTGGACAGTGTATGACCCCTTATTATAGTACTACTCTCAGGAGCAGGAAACATAGCAAACTTTCATAACACGCAAAAGACATAAACGTGGACATAATGACAAGATGGAGGAATCTCCCCAAAAGAAAGATCAAGAAGAAACCACAGCCAGGGAGTTACTCAAAACAGATATAAGCAATATATCTGAACAAGAATTCAGTACACCAGAGAAACCTTTGCTGCAAAGATAAAAGACATAAAAACCAGTGAGGCCGAAATAAAAAAATCCTTTAACTGAGATGCAAAACCGACTGGATGTAATCACGAGGATGGAGGAAGCACAGGAATGAATAAGTGATATAGAAGATAAAATTATGGAAAATAATGAAACTGAAAAGAAGATGGAAAGAAAACTATTAGTTCACAAATATAAACTTAGGGAACTCAGCGATTCCACAAAACACAATAATATCCATATCATAGGAGTCCCAGAAGAAGAGCAGGAAAAAGGAGCAGAAGGTTCATTCAAACAAATTACAACTGAGAACTACCCTAATCTGGGTAAGGAAACAGGTATTCAAGTCCAAGAGGCACAGAGAACTCCCCCAAAATCAACAAAAACAGGTCAAAACCAAGACATACCATAGTGAAACTTGCAAAACACTAAGATAAAGAGAGAGTTCTGAAAGCAGCTACGAACAAAATGTCCTTAACCTACAATGTAGACACATAAGGTTGTCTGTCCACAGAACCTTGGCAGGCCAGAAGAGAGTAGGATGATATATTTAATGTGCTAAATGGGAAAAATATGCAATCAAGAATACCTTATCCAGAAAGGCTGTCATTCAGAATAGAAGGAGAGATAAAGAGTTTCCAAGACAAATAAACTAGAGTTCGTGAGCAGTAAACCAGCTCTGCAAGAGATAATAAATGGGACCCTTCGAGCAGGAAAGGGAGACCAAAAGCAACAAAGACTAAAAAGGAACACAGACAATTTACAGGGACAGTGACTTTACAGGTAATACAATGGCACTAAATTCATATCTATCAATAATTACTCTGAATGTAAATGGACAAAATGCTCTAATCAAAAGACATAGGGTATCAAGATGGATAAAGAAACAAAACCCATCAATATGCTGCGTACAAGAGACTCATTTTAGACCCAAATGCACCTCCAGATTGAAAGTGAGGGAAAGGAGAACCATTTATCATGCTAATGGAAATCAAAAGAAAGCTGGAGCAGCCATACTTATATCAAACTAGATTTTTTTTTAAAGATTTTATTTATTTATTTGACAGAGAGAGAGAGACACAGCAAGAGAGGGAACACAAGCAGGGGGAGTGGGAGAGGGAGAAGCAGGCTTCCCGCCCAGCAGGGAGCCTGACGCGGGGCTCGATCCCAGGACCCTGGGACCATGACCTGAGCCGAAGGCAGATGCTTAATGACTGAGCCACCCAGGCACCCCCAAACTAGCTTTTAAACTAACATCTGTAATAAGAGGTGAAGAAGGGCATTATATCATCATAAAGAGGTCTGTCCAACAAGAAGATCTAACAATTTTAAATATTTATACCTCCAACTTGGGAGCAGCCAAATATGTAAATGAATTAATAATAAACTTAAAAGATATGGATTGATAATAATACAATAATAGTAGGGGACTTTAACTTACAGCAATGGACAGATCATCTAAGCAGAAGATCAACAAGGAAACAATGGCTTTGAATGACATGCTAGACCAGATGGGCTTAACATATATATTCAGAGCATTTCATCCTAAAGCAGCAGAATACACATTCTTTTTGAGTGCACATGGAACATTGCCAAAATAGATCACATACTAGTCATAAATCAGGCCTCAACATGTACAAAAAGATTGAGATCATACCATGCATATTTTCAGACCACAACTCTATGAAACTTGAAGTCAACCACAAGAAAAAATTTGGGAAGACCACAAATACATAGAGGTTAAAGAACATCCTACTAAAGAATGAATGGGTTAACCAGGAAATTAAAGAAGAAATTAAAAAAATACATGGAAACAAATGAAAATGAAAACATGACAGTCCAAACCTTTGGGGTACAGCAAAAAAGGTCATAAGAGGGAAATACATAGTAATACAGGCCTTCCTCAAGAAGCAAGAGAAGTCTCAAAGACACAACTTAAACTTACACCTAAAGGAGCTGAAAAAAGAACAGCAAATAAAGCCTAAAACTAGCAGAAGGAAAATAATTAAGGTGAGAGCAGAAATAAATGATATAAAAAAAAAAAAACGGTAGAACAGATCAACAAAACTAGGAGCTGGTTCTTTGAAAGAATTAACAAAATTGATAAGGTTTAGGTTAAATGCATCACATTTTCTTTTTTTTAAATCACTTTATTGAAGTATGATGGAATTACAAAAAGTACATGTTTCATGTATACAACTTGATTAGTTTGGAGGTAAGTATGCCCTTGTCAAATCATCACCACAATCAATGACATAAACATATCCATCACCTCCAAAAGTTTTCCCTTGCCCTCTGCAAGTAAATAATTAAGTAAATAAATAAATGCATGTATTGCATTTTCTTAGGGTAAAACTTGAGGTACATTTTCATTTTGCTTCAATTTGGATTATAATTTTTATGCAGCTTTTGTTTTTCTGGAGTCGAATGACTTTTGACTTTTTGGAGTTGGCAGAAGATACATGAAATACCCTTATGACATTGATGACATCCATATTCTTTATCATACAATTTGTTAATGTTCTGTGTAATACTGACTGCTTTCTAAAGGGCTTGCCTATTTGTTCCTCAAATGTTTTTCAGTGTGAATTCCTGTTCGGTCTTCATTTTCTTGATTCCTTTTTCATTCTGCTGAGCATATGTTCAAGCAATCTCTTTCTGAAAATGACAGGTATGATAACAGACACTCTAAGACCTTATATGTCTAGAAATATCTTTGCCTTTTGGTTTTAAGTTTTACTAGCTATATAATTCTGAGTTCAAAATCAATTTCTGTCAAAATTCTGGGGAAATGTCTCTTTTGTTACATACTATGCAATATTTTCAATAAGAAGTCTGGCATTGCCTATTTTTGCTGTTGTTATTGTTTGTGTACTTTTATATTTTAAAAGTTATGTAATCTTCTCTTTACCCATGTGATTTGAAAATCTGTTGCCTATCTTTAGGAAAAGGGATTTTAACATTTATTTTGTGAGTCATTTAGTGGATACACTTAATCTAATGGTTCATATTATTTGAAATCTGAACACTTGTACCTAATATTTCCCTTATTATTCTCTATGTTTTTATTCTTTCTGATAATCAGACCTACTTGGATTGATATTTTATATCTATCAATTTTCTTGATAAATTTCATACCATTGATTTTAGCTCTTGGTTCAGGAAAATTTTCTCAATGTTACCCTACAAAATTTTAAAATTAAAAAAAAATTAATCTCACAATTTTAACTTACAGGATAGTTGCTAAAATAATACAGACAGTTTCATTATGTCTTTCACCCAGTTTTTTCTTATGAGTATTTATCTTACATGATAGAGGACAATTATCAAAACTAAGAAGCTAATTTTGGACAGTGTTATTAATTAAACAGTGACATTTGTTCACGTTTTGTCTTTTTTTCCTTCCACTAATACACTTCTGTTACAGGATTCAATTCAGGATCTCATCTTGCATTTAGTTGTAATATCTCCTTATTCTCCTCCAATCTTTGAAAGTACCTCAGTCTTTTATTTCAAGACCCTGAACAATATTTGTACAGTGTCCCTCAATCTTTGTCTGGAATTTGTTCATGAGTATATTAAGGTTATATATTTTGGGAAGGGGTACCATAGAAGTGATAGTTCTTTTCCAATGTACCCTATTTGGTCTACATTATGTTGATAAGTATTACTGGATGTTACCTTACCTTGGTGAAGGGTGTGTCTATCAGATTTCTACATTGTATAGTCACTATTATTCCTTTTGTAATTAGTAAATAATTTGGGGAAGATATTTTGAAAATATGAATATAACCTCTGTGCTTAAACATTCACTACTTTTATCATGTATTCAGGATCTTGCCTTTACCAGTTGTTACTATAGTGTTCTAATGAGGATCTTCTCAATCCCTTACTCCTTTTACATCTATTCTTCTATAAGGAAGTGATGTCCTTTCCTCCCATTTATTTGTTCCATTATTTATTTATACCTGCATGAACTCATGGATATTTATTTTATTTAGAGGTTATAATCCTATTCTGCCATTCCTTATTTTGTTACTTGTTGTTCTAGTTTTGTCCATTGGGAACTCTTTCAGGTTGGCTCCTGTATTCTTTTAACATGCCCCCATCTATTTTTTATTAAGTAACTCTGGTCTCTGATACCAGTAGATGCTGTAGGCTCACCTTGTATTTTTCTTGCCACAGCCCTAAAGTCAACTTCACCAAGGAGCCCTGGATCTTTTTGTTGGAAAATTATATTTACAAACTAAGATCTGTGCTTATTGCTGCTGTGTCTAGTCCCTCTCAGTGCAGATATAGTAATACGTATTTACCAATTCCTGCATACACGCACATCTATAATTATGTGTGCATATATATATGTATGTAATCTGTCATCTGTCTTCTATCCTATGTCTGTACCAATACTTCAGTCAGCAGCACAAGGTTTGTTTTAGTATTTCTCATTTAGTTATTTATAATTTTTTATCCAATAAGGAAACCTTGCTTTCATTATATACAAACTATTTACTTGTTCAACCCTATTATAAAAATAAGGTATTTTTGTATTTGCTAAGCTATATCCAAGGGAGAACTACATTTATAAACCAGAATGGAGTACTGGGTACATTTCTTTATATATATTTACCCACACAATATCCAGGCCAAACACTGGCTTCCGCAGTTATTTAGAATAGCTTCTTTTTCCCCCATTACCATCAATATGGTTATGTGACTCAATTGTAGTTGTTATTTTGTCACACTTCATCTATCTTATCATCCTGATTTTTATTTAATTTATATATATTAAAAATCACTCTTTGTGGTGTACAGTTCCATGGGTTTTGACAAATTCATACAGTTGTATATTCACTACTACACTTTCAGAACAGTTCCATCATCCCAAATATAGTCTCTTCATATCAACCTCTCCCTCCCAAACCCCAAGGCATAGCACCAGGTGATTTTACAACCTTATAGTTTTGCCTTTTCCAGAACACCATAGATTAATAGAATCATACAAAATGTAGCATTTGATGTCTAACTTCATTCACTTAGTTGAAAAGGACTATCACTTCTATGGGTATTTGCAAATTCTGTGATCTTCCAGGGACTTAATACTGCCAAACACACTACACTTGGCCTAAATCAACTCAACTCTTCCGGCTGAATTCTTCTTACAGATGTCTGGTATATCTTCCATAGATAAATATGTAAGCTCACCTCCTCTCTCCCAGCAGGTGCCTGTCATTCCTTAGATCTAAGGGCTCAATCCAAGGATCCTGGGATCATGCCTGAGCCACTCAGGCACCCTTAGAATTTTAAAGATTTTGTTATACTTTCAAAATTATTTCTCCTTTTTCTTTTTTTTAATTTAAATTCAATTAGCCAACATATAGTACATCATTAGTCTCAGATGTGGTGTTCAATAATTTATCAGTTGCGTATAACACCCTATTTCTCCTTTTTCCACTGTCATCTGTTCTATTTATTCATCTTATACCTTCTATCTTGTTGTTTTATTTTCCTTTACTGCTAATTATTGAACTTCCACCTCTACTGGTGAATTGAGGTTAGGATGATTAATGAAAGCGAATGTACTCATCTTATAGTCTATTTCCCATTAGTCTTCTCCTTGGAATGAGACCTAAATTGAAGTCATTCATACATATTTCAGAAAAGGCTTTACTTAAGCACATAAGTGGAGAGGTTGCAATAGGCTGTCACCTCCTCTAAAGCCAAGTTAAGACGAGATTTATTCTGAAGTACTGAACTTTATACTTAGAGCCTCTTCTATTCCCTAGTGGATCTTCACTTTTTTTGAAAGAATATCCACTGTATTTTTAATGAGAAAATCACACTCCATCAGCCAGTCTGTAGGACACAATCTTCTGTGCCTGGTAACTAAATGTACTTGGGTTCACTGAGCAGAATGGGTTTTACAATGTTGGAGATTTTTCTATGCCTATATTATTTTGCGATTTTCTCCACCGTATTTCCTCAATCTCATCTACTTTATATTATCTAGAGATTTTATTTATTTATTTATTTGACAGAGAGAGACAGCAAGAGAGGGAACATAAGCACGGGGAGTGGGAGAGGAAGAAGCAGGCTTCCCGCTGAGCAGGGATCCCAATGTGGGGCTTGATCCCAGGACCCCGGGATCATGAACTGAGCTGAAGGCAGATGCTTAACATCTGAGCCACCCAGGTGCCTCTAGAGATTTATTTTAAAAACCTTGATCAGGTGTGCTATGGTATGAATGATTGTGTCTCCCCACCAAAATAATATGTTGACACCTAACCCCACAGTGATTGTATTAGGAAATGAAGCCTTTGGGAGGTCATTAGATTATTAGGGCTGGGCCCTTATAAATGGAATTAGTGTCCCTATAAAAGAGATCTGGAGAGATCCCTTGTCCTTTCCATCATATAAGGTTACAGGGAAAAGATAACAGGGGAGCCTCATTAGAATGAATCTGTTGGTGCCATGGTCTTGGATTTCTCAGCCTCCAGAAATGAGAAATTATAACAGTTTGTTGTTTATAAGCAACTCAGTCTATGGTATTTTTGTTATAGCAGCCTGACAAAGACAAGGTAATTTTATAATATTCTCAGAGTTTTTCTGATTTATTCCCCATTCTATTCTGTAACTATTTACTGTAATTTCAGATGTATTTTAGGAAGGAAACAACTTTAAGTGTAATTTTCAGACCACCATCTTGAAATAATATCTTTTATTGAATTTTTAAAGCCGTTATTTCTCCTTTAAAAAAGCAAATAAGGGTGCCTGGGTGGCTCAGTCGTTAAGCGTCTGCCTTCAGCTCAGGTCATGATCCCAGGGTCCTGGGATCGAGTCCCACATCGGGTTCCCTCCTCGGGGGGAAGCCTGCTCTCCCTCTCCCACTCCCTCTGCTTGTGTTCCTGCTCTCGCTATCTCTGTCTTTGTCAAATAAATAAATAAAATCTTTAAAAAAAAAAAAAAGCAAATAAAATTATTTTAACAGTCAGGAAAAAAATTGTGACATTGTAATATTTGAAGTGTGGTTCCAACTTGTAAATTACATTTATAAAACAATTCTTATTACATTTGTCTTTTCAAGAATAAAATAAATTTCCTCAAAAATATAAGATAGTCATAACAAGATACTATATAGGTACCATGCAGAGGAGAAAAAAAAAATAGCTTCTATTTTAAACATCCTATAAGGATTCTCTTGAAATGTATTTTTATTGAATCTTTTACCTCAATATGGAATTTTATAGGAAAGTGATCCTTTCATCTTCTCTGTAAGGGTACTTAGGTACAGAAGGGATAAATAGCATCCACTGAGTAGAGTCTAAGTAAAATGGAGTTCAAATAAAACTCTTAAGTATCTGAGGGTTTAATTAGGACTGTTACCCTAGTCAAATAAAGGCATTAAACAAAATAACAACAGCAGAAGCAATAACAGTAAGCAAACCCTTACAGTTTTAAATTTTTTCCCTTAAAGATATTAGAAGCTGGGGTGCCTGGGTGGCTCAGTTGGTTAAGCGACTGCCTTCGGCTCAGGTCAAGATCCTGGAGTCCTTGGATTGAGTCCTACATCGGGCTCCCTGCTCAGCGAGGGGTCTGCTTCTCCCTCTGACCCTCTTCCCTCTCGTGCTCTCTGTCTCTCATTCTCTCTCTCTCAAATAAATAAATAAAATCTTTAAAAAAAAGATATTAGAAGCTGAAAAATAGAAATACAGAATGAGAATCTAGTGTTCCAATCAGTATTTGTCTTGGAAGTTAAACAACAGCCAGAATTTAACAGTATCTTTTTTCATTTTATTTGTGGTAAGCAATGTGTCTTTTTGTTTTAGTAGCAAGTAGTATAATGCAAAGTATATTTCTTCTAAGTTCTACTTGACAGCCATCTTAAGAAATCTTTATTCTTTTTTTTCTTTATAGGTTACAGTATTATTTTATAAGATTTAGTAATTTTATCAGGAACTCTTTTTTTGTTTGTTTGAACTAAAGTTTATAAGAAAAGGGAGCAAATTCCCTTTGCAGTACCTAATGCAGTACTCACTTGTTCTCATCATAACTTCTTTCATAACTCCTATTTCCATTCTAAGGAAAATCCAATCCATGCAAATTTTATATACACACTTCCAATTTTCTCATAAGTGTAGAGAGTATCAAGCATCAAAAGAAGAAGGTGAAGGAAAAGGAAGAAGACAAGGAGGAAGAGAAAGAGAAGTACATCAGGATGAATAATCAAAATAGAAATACATTCAGTTTATTAACAAGCAACAAGGGGAAGCATTCATAAAATGAGAAAGGAGACCATATTGAACCTTAAGTCAGTGACAATGCTAAAATGTTTTCTCATCCTTGCTATTACTATGGGGTGAGAATAGCTCATATAAACTCAAATAAAGAAGATTCAGTGCACCTTTCTCTTGGAGACCTGGTGAACCAGAGGGGCTACAATACTGACTGACAAAGTAGAGGTGAACTTGCATAGAGCTTCATCAGTATCCTGTGGTCAAAATTAGGGGTAAAGATTTCCTTCTGGAATTTACATCCCAGGAACACACATAACATTCCAAAACAGATTCAGAGATATTAACAAGATATGAAAACAAAATTAATTATAACAAAATGACTAGAACAAATAATCCTAAAATTTATATGGAACCACAAAAGACCCCAACTAGCCAAAGTATTCTTGAAAAAGAACAAAGCTGGAGTATCATAACCCCAGATTTCAAGATATAATACAAAGGTAAAAGCAGTCAAAATAGTATGGTACTGGCATAAAAATAGACACAGACCAATAGAACAGGATAGAGAGCCCAGAAATAAATCCATGCTTAAATGGTCAATTAACTAAACTATGGAAAGAGCCCAGATGTCCATCGACAGATGAATAGATAAAGAAGATGTGGTATATATGCACAATGGAATACTACTCAGCCATCAAAAAAAAAAATGAAATCTTGCCATTGGCAATGACATGGATGGAACTAGAGGGTAATATGCTAAGTGAAATAAGTCAGTCAGAGAAAAACAGTTATCATATGACCTCACTCATATGTGGAATTTAATAAACAAAACAAAGGATTATAGGGAAAGGGAGGGAAAAATAAAAAAGACAAAAATCAGAGAGGAAGACAAATCATAAGAGACTCTTAATCATAGGAAACAAACTGAGAGTTGCTGGAGGGGAGTGGAATAGGGGGTTGGGGTACCTGGGTGATGGACATTAGGGAGAGCATGTGATGTAATGAGTACTGGATATTATATAAGACTGATGAATCACTGACCTCTACCTCTGAAATCAGTAATACACTATATGTTAATTAATTGAATTTAAATTAAAAATAAATAAATGGTCAATTAATCTGTGACAAAGGAGACAAGAAAAAAATAATGGAAAAAAAATTTCTTCAATAAATGGTGCTGGGGAAACTGGACATCTACATGCAAAAGAATGAAACTCTACCACTTTCTTACACTATACATAAAAATAAACTCCAAATAAATTAAGGACCTAAATGTGAGACTTGAAACCATTAAACTTCTTAAAGAAAATATAGGCAGTGATCTCTTGGACATCCACCTTAGCAACATTTTTATGGATATGTCCCCTCAGGCAAAGGAAACAAATGCAAAAATAACCTATTGGGACTACACCAAAATAAAAAGCTTTTGCACAGCAGAGGAAACCATCAATAAAATGAAAAGGCAATATACTGAATGCGAAAAGATATTTGCAAAACATGCATCTGGTAAAGGGTTAATATCCAAAATATATAAAGAAATCATACAACTCAGCACAAAAAACCCACAAATAATCCAATTAAATAATAGGCGAATGACCTTAATACACATTTTTCCAAAGAAGACATACAGATGGCCAGCATATGAAAAGACACATGAAAAGATGCTCAACATCACTAATCATCAGAGAAATGCAAATCAAAACTACAATGAGCTATCACCTCACACCAGTCAGAATGGCTAGTATCAAAAAGACAAGAAATAACAAGTTTTGGTGAGGATGTGTAGAAAAGGGAACCCTTGGGCACTTGGGTAGCTCAGTCAGCTAAGTGTCTGCCTTGATTCAGGTCATGAACCCAGGGTCCTGGGATCGAGTCCCGCACTGGGTTCCCTGCTCAGCGGGAAGTCTGTCTTCTCCCTCTGCCCCACTTCCAACCCCCCCACCCACTCGAGCTCTCTCTTGCAAAATTAAATTAATTAAAAAAAAAAAAAGGGACTCTGTGCACTATTGGTAGGAAAGTGAAATGATGCAACCACGATGGAAAACAGTGTGGAGGGTTCTCAAAAAAATTAAAAAATAAAACTACCATATAATCCAGTAATTCCACTACTGGGTATTTATCTGAAGAAAATGAGAACACCAATTTGAAGAGATACATGTACCTCTATGTTCATTGTAGTATTATTTACAATAGACAAGACATGGAAACAACCTAAGTACCCATTGATAGATGAATGGATAAAGATGTGGGATGGGATGTATGTGTATTTATATTTACATACAAAAGAATATTACTGAGCCATAAAAAAGATGGAGATTTTTGTCATTTGCAACAACATGGATAGACCTAGATGGTATTGTGCTAATTAAAATAACTGTGACAGAGAAAGAATACTGTATAATTGCATTTATGTGTGAAAGCTAAAAAGCACAACAAACAAAGATAGAAATGGGCCCATAAATACAGAGAAAAAATGTGGTTGACAGAGGGGAGGTGGGAATGGGGATTGGCAAAATAGGTGAAGGGGATAAAGAGGTACAAACTTCTAGTTATAAAATAAATAAGTCATGAGGATGAAAAGTAGACCATAGGGAATATAGTCATTAATATTGTAATAATGTTGTATGGTGACAGATGGTAACTACCTTTATGGTAATCATTGCATAATGTATAGAATTGTCAAATCACCGTGTTGTACACTTAAAACTAATATAGCACTGAATGTCAACTATACTTCAATAACAATTTTTTAAAAAGCACAACCATCTTGTATAAATGCTTTTTCAAAGAATATAATATGTGGTTTAGAGTTTTCTTATCTTTTAAAGTGCTTGAAAGTGTGTATTGTCATTAAATTGCAGATTTTCTGGATCTCAAAACTGTGAACATCAAAGGAAATTTCAGTTTATTTTTTCAACCTTTTTAAATATTGGATGACAAAAATCAAGAATTATCTCATAACGCAAACAACAATAGAAAAGGATGAAAATACTAAAGCAAAAAAGAGACTTGGAACATAGATCCAGCTGGCTCTACACGTAAGTATAGAAGTTCTACAAGAGACAGTGTTAATGATGAAATGAATGACAGAAGACATATTTTAATAGCTAGAAGAGAATTGATTTTCTCTATTTAAAAGTTTATTGAGTTTGAATATAGAAAAGCCTGGACATAGTCGTTAGAATTTCTAAATTCTAAGGATAAAAAGAATACCATACACTGTGACAAGGTTAAAAAAAATTCCAAGGGAAAAAAATATAAGACTGTCATCTGAGTTCTTAAAGCAATGAATGCTAAAATCTGGAAAGTGAAGCAAGATCAGTAATAGCTTATTAAAAGAAATGAAAGCATTATAAAAGCAAAACTAGACTCAGTTGCAAGAATCAATAAAATTTGAATATAGAGTAGAAAATTAAAAATTTGCCAAAAAATAAATCATATATTGTAATATTTATAGGATGTAATTTGTAATTTAATGTTAAAATTGTGAAGCTATATAATAGGTGACATTATTAAATAGCAAAAGACTCATCTTGCAAAATAGCAATGAAAATATGCAAGATAAAAATTAATAGAAATACAATGATAACTTGCTAAACATGTACTTACAGAGGAAAAGCTAAATTGCTCTCATGCAGAAGTAGATTGATTTAACAGAAAGAAATTCAGACTATTGGAGAATTGAATAATACCTATCATCTTATATCATTTATTTGAATATATGTGATGAAAAAAATCATAGAACGATTGTGTACTGGCAGGCAGAAAGAAAAATTACTAAATACTCCAAAAGGTTGATATTTTATCAGCTATGTTCTCTAATCCAAATGCAAACACAAATATGACCCAAGAATCAATATAATTTGTGAAATTAATAAATATATTTCCAGATTACCTTTGTATACCAAAATGAAGCAGAAGTAAAACTAAGATCATTTAGAAAGCAATAAAAAGAAAATTATTTTTAAAAACATGAAAACCTGAGGGGCGCCTGGGTGGCTTAGTCGGTTAAACATCTGACTTCAGCTCAGGTCATGATCTCGGGGTCCTGGAATCAAGCCCTGGGTCAGGCTTTCCACTCAGCAGGGAGTCTGCTTGTCCCTCTTCCTTTGCCTCTCCTCCCTGCTTGTGCCCAGTGCACTCTCTTTCTCTCTCTCAAATCAATCAATCTTTTAAAAAATATATGAAAACCTGAAAGACCTAAGCATAACATCTAGAGTCCAATAGGATACAACAACAGTAACAATTTGGAAAGAATAAAGAATCTTTAAGAAATTGTCTTCAAGGTCTTAAACTTTGAAAAGAACCTATTTATACACTAAATTTATAAGCATAGTTTTTCATGGGAGAACAATGGAGCTAAATATTCACAGGGCTTTTATTTTCATGCATCTTTTTCAGCTGCAAATTCACAGAACAACATAATGTGGCTACCCAATGTTTAATTTTATATAGTTATTTTGCTTAAGATAAATTTATCAAGGAGAGAAATCTAGGCTTTCTAGTGTCACCTCTGAATTTCTAGTCCATTATTTCTACCTCTACCCACTGTTGCTCTCTGAGTTCTCCCAGGGATGTTTTACTACTATCCAGCAAATGCTTTTCATGTTCTGTGTTTATATTAAACTTTAATGAAACAAAATACTATTCAAGAAGTTAGAAGTTTTTCTCACAGTAGTAATAAATAGATAGATATGTATCTTTCTGATGAAATAGGTATGCTTTTCCTGGGAGGGTCATTGTTAGGGACATAACAGAGATCAAAATAAAATCTAATAATCTCATGTCCCTCACAGCCATCCCTGACCATCTCCAAACACAGTCTTGGATACTTATTGTATCAAATTCATCCTAGGATCTAAAATGTTTCCTATAGTTTCTAAACTACTTAAGATCCTTAAAACCAGAGTGAAACCATATCCACTTTCACCACTACATTCCTTTCCTACGTCACCTAATTTAGACATCCAAAAGACCCTAATAATATTTACCAAACCCATGAATGGATGAATGGATGGATGGATGGATAGATGGACAAGTAAACAATAGAACAGTTGCCAACTAACTGGCTTCCATAACATAACACAGATTGTAACTAAACTTTTTGTGAAATATGTATTCTTTTCATCTCTACAATATAGTGCACAACTAGCTTTTTATTTGCCGTTCTGTTTTATCTGTGTCAAAGGAGTTAAATCAAGCAGAAAGCTTCAACTGAAGTTAAAAAGCCTCATCCATTGAGCACACAAAATGTAACATATTTTACACTTAATGGAAGAAGTACTAGAATTTCCATCCTAGAGCCCTGTTCAAATTACTAATTCTCAGATGGCTATGTTTTGCTTACTTAACTTCTCTACGCAGCAACTATTACTTTAGTGTTTTTATCCATCTTTTAACTATCTTTTAAAATTATTTTGCACTTTGATTTGTAATGACCTTGGGGTGAAATGCAACAGCTATTTTTGCGGTGGTTAGAGTGGTCCCTAAATAAATGCATTTAAATTTGCAAAGTATTTTTATTCCTTTTGAGACTTAAATTACTGCTAAGCAAATTCAGCATACTGCAAATGCCAATGCTGTTATAAAATATTGGGAAAGATTATAGACTCGTCTAAGATTGCTGTTTTTGTTGTTATAATTCCTGTTCTATTTTCTAAGCTAAAAATTTTAAGGAAATTTACTGTCTTTCCCCATTCCAAATGCAGACTACTTAAGCAGGTAAAAATACTTTGATTGCCATAGAAGCCATTTTAGAATATCAGTTCCCTTCTGGCTAGATTATTTCCATTTGGGGAACCATTTGTATGTGACAAAAAAGAAGTAATTTTGTAATAATTTGCCCATGAATTCAAAATGACAGCAGTACCTTAATGGCTCATGTTAAATTCTCTATACATATGTTATCTAAGTATTTGGTTTCAGTCGTTTCTCATTTTGGAACAGTTCCACACTAGATCTATTTGGTCTGTGGTAGTCAAAATAGTCTCTCCAATCTGCTTCATCAGTTGCTTTAGTTCAACTACTATGCAGCTTTTACGAACAGCCCATGACCTTAAATTTTAGAACCTAGTAAGATGAAAACAAACAAAGAGTCAATACAATATAGAAAAAAGTATTGTGTGTAATTGTTAAGAGTTGTTGAAGAGAGAAGACAGAATAGATTTCTCTGTTATAGGTGGAATGAGATTTATGTACATGCCTTCCAGAGTCTCCTGATATTCCTCTCTCTCACTCTTTCACTCTGTGTGTGTGTGTGTGTGTGTGTGTATGTATAATATGTAATTAAAAACAACAACAAAACTTAAGATTCAACCAAAATCCTTTTCTGAGAAAATTTCTCAGCTTTATCCAATTAATTCTGATTATTTATGCACTTTTCCCTTTGCAGTTGACTACTATTAATTAATCATTGTTCTATTTCCTAAGTATCGTTAATGTTAATATTTGTGTAAGTATGCTATTTATCTTTCCTAGTTTGCTATAAACTCTGTGAGAAAAGAGATTGTGTGTTTTCCATTTCCATACTTTGCCATAATTAGTGGTCAGTTATACTGAAAAACTGGAATATAATCTTCTTCCAGTTTTATTTATTGAAAAAAAATGATTATTGATGTGTACTGAAAAATATGAGCAATATGAACTTTCTGTCACTATAGGTATTTATCAATTGAGACATAAATGCATCTTCAACACAAATTACATATTTGTGATTTCACATTAAGGAAATGCAATCATGGAATGGTAGAAATTTAAGAACAAAATGATAATATTGTCATCTTATATGTCATCTAAAACTTTGTTTTCTAATTTTGTACTTGTTTTAGTAAGTGGCACAATTGGTACAGAATGGTGAATTTGAAAATTTGATTAAAACAAGAAATAAAAATATAATCACAACTATATGGAAAAATAAAACACATATTTATATTTTCATTTGCTATTTCCTCTAATACAGCTTTTTGTCTTTGAGAGGTAAGCACTATAATAAATCTGGGCATTTTCCAAGTGCCTATCCTAGAGGAATTGTTTTTTTTGTGTGCTTCTTTTAATCTCTTAATTCTTTAATGAGGCTAGTGATGGTGCTGTGTTCTAAATATGTCATCTTCTACCTAAAAATTATACCTATCTCTGCCTTTTTCATTAATCACTTCCCCATTTCTTATCAATTGTTTTAAAATAATATTTGTGTTTTCTTTGACTCTTCTTAAGATCCCACACAAAAAAATTTATTTTTCTTTTTTTTTCATGAAACATTTTTCAGTCAACCTCTTCTTGCAGCACTGTTATATTAGAAATTCTCCAAACTATACATATATAACCACTCCCAAAGACCTTAGTACTAGCTCTCTTCAAGTAACATTTCACTTCCTATGGGCCAGTGTAGCCTAGGTAATGCTATAATAACAAGCCACCATCTTAGTGGTTTGACAGTATAAAAGTTTGATTTTTATCTCATACTATACATCCTCTGTTGGCTGTCAGAGAGCTTTATTCAGCTTATTCACCCAGAAGCTCGGTGAGAGAGAGTTCAATTCCACATACTACCATGATTATAGTAGCCACTGGGGTCATGGATCACACATTGTCTTTTACACTTTTACAAACTTAAGGAATTTCATGTTGCTCAAGTCTAATTAACAAAACATAGATAATACCAAAACTTATTACTATGTTCTATTCTTTGTTCTAAATACTTTTCATTATATAATTTAATGATCACACCCAATTTATACTTAAGTAGTAGATTATTTCCATCTTACATTCAAGGGTCACTCAGGCAAACAGGTTAAGTCATTAACTAGACAAAGTTCAGGATGGCAGATTCAGAATTGAAATTCCACTTTGTCTGATGCAAAAGCCATTGTATTAAATTTACACTATACTAGGAAAAATTATATTCATTGGTTTCATTTTTATTATGCTGCAAGTTATTGTTGATAAGATTCTAAATAATCCCTGTAATCATCCATTATTTGAGAGATAGAAAATTTCAGTATGCTATATAAGAAAACAATCATTAATTAGATTTTTAGTATAAAATAAGATATAATTTATTTTATGTACATAAATATATGATGATATACAATTTACATATATAATTTATATATAATAATATATAATAAATACCTGATTATATATTGTATGTATAATATAATTATATAATAATTGACTTAACACACAAGATTGTATTGTAAAACCCATGCAAATTAAATCTTCTGCATTTTTAATATTTTCTAATTATTTCAAGCATGTAGACAATCAAGTGATACAGAGAAGTTGAAGGCAACAGGGAAGTTCCCCAGGTCCTTCCTTTCTGCATAGGACATGTTTTGAGCTCTAAGAGTACAGGAGATGTGTTATATACAGGCTTATCTCATATAGCAGGAAGAATTTCAGTTATGAAACATCTGTTTTATACTCTAAAGAGTTTAGAGGTTACTCAGTGTTCTCTAGGGAGCTCTAGGATCCATAGATCCTAATTTGTTTTACTATTATCTTTTTTTCCTAGCTAAAGTAATCAACTTTTTAAAGATCCAGCTCAGATAGAGCCATAACAAATAAAAAATGATAATACAATATTTAAAAAATAGTTATACATATATTTTATTTTAATATAAAAGTATGAAGTTTATTTAATATTATATATTAGCCTATATTATTTATTTTTCTGTTAAATAAATGCTATTATTTAAACAAACTAACAGTAGGACCAGTGAACAGAGATAATTAGTAATAATTCAAAGTAGGGCTAATTATCCAATAATATCCATGTGATGGCTCTAACTATTTTTAAATGTTTCTTTCTGTCCCACAATACAGCAGTTTATTTTACCTTTGTTTTTTATCTACATTTTTTTTTTGTTTCTGGCTTATTTCACTCCTCATTATGTCAGGCAGATTAATTCTTATATATATTAATGGTTCACTCATTTTCTAGACTGAATAGTGTTACATAGATTCTAAAATGAACTCATTCATTTATAGCTGTGGATGTTTAGATTGTTTCCAGCTTTGATCTCTTATAAAAGTTGCTGTTACACACATGTATACATGCACAGAAATGCATGTATTTTTGTTGGCTATATGTCTGGGAAGGGTAAGATGCTGGAGCATAGGACACAAGAGGTAGATTGTCAACAAAGGTGATTGTCAACAATTCCTCCCCTGCCTGAATGTTTTTAAACTCTTTAAGACTCTTTCTTAGATATTTAAATTTTGTAGGCTATATTATTGTGTATTCTTATGGTATATAACTTCTTTTTTTTTTCAAAAAGAACATACCATGGAGACAATAAATAGTGGGACAAAATGTTTACAAAAGACACATCTGATAAAGGACTACTTTCCAAAATATACAAAGAACTTTTAAAACTCAACAATAAGAAAATCAACAACCAAAAATGGACCAAAAACCTTAAGACACACCTCACCAAAAAAAATACACAGATGGCAAATAAGAGTTTAAAAAGATGTTTTACATCATATGTCATCAAGGAAGTGCAAATTAAATGTAAATGCTATAAGATACAACTACACACTTAGTAGAATGCCCCAAATCTGGAACACTGATGACACCAAATGCAGGCAAAGATGTGGAGCCACAGGAACTCTCATGCATTGCTAGTGGGAAAATGCAAAATGGTATAGCCACTGTGGAAGACAGTTCAGCAGTGTCTTACAAACCTAAACATACTCTTATAATACGATCTAGCAACTGCACTTCCTGGTGTTTAGCCAAAGGAGTTTAAAACATGTCGACACAAAAATCTGCGTAAGTATGTTTATAGCTGCTTTATTCCTAAATGCTAAAACTTAGAAGCAACCAAGATATCCTCCAGTAGGTAAGTGGATAAATAGACTGTGGTAGAGCCAGACAGTGGGATATTATTCACTTGTAAGAAGAATAAACTGTCAAGCCATGAAAAGATACAAATGAAACTTAAAAGCATATTAAGTGAAATAAGCCAGTCTGAAAGGCTGAGTACTATATGATTCCCACTATATGACATTCTAGAAAAAGAAAAACTATGGAGATGGGAAAAAATAAGCAGTTGCTAGGGCCTGGTGAAAGGAGATGAATAGGTGGAACACAGAAGATTTTTAGGGCAGTGGAAAAAAATACTCTGTATAATATCATAATGATAACTGTCATTATACATTTGTCCAAGCCCACAGCATGTATAACATCAACAGTGAACTTTATGGTAAACTGTGGACTTTGGTGATATGACCTGCCAGTATGGGTTCATGCATGATAAAAAATGTATTACTCTGGTGGGACATGTTGATAAATGGGAGTGGGTATGCATGTGCTGGGGCAGGAGTTTATGGGAAATCTCTGTGCTTCCCTCTGAATTTTTTTTTTTTTTTTTTTTTGGTAAATCTAAATCTGCTCTAAAAAAAAACTGTTGTCAAATAAGAAACCAAATAACAGTAATGATAATAATAAAAACCTGGGGGCGGGGAAGATCAGTGGTTGCCAGGTATTTGGGTGGAAGGAGGGATGAATAGGTGGAGCACAGATTATTAAGGCACCAAATAATAAGGTACCGAATTATAAGGCACCAAAACAATTCTGTATACTATAATGGTGAATACATGCCAGGAGGCATTTTTCCAAACCCATTGAATATATAGCACCAAGAGTGAATCCTAATATAAACTAAGGGACTTTGGCTAAAAATGATGTGTCGCTGTAGTTTCATCAGTTGTAACAAAGATACCGCTCTAGTGGGAGGTGTTAACAGTGGGAGAGGCTATGAATGTGTGGGGACAAGGAGTTTGTGGGAATTCTCTGTACCTTCTTCTCAATTTTGCTGTGAACCTAAAACTGCTCTAAAAAAAAGTAAGTTCTATTAAAAACTAAAAAGAATGTAAATACCATAAGACTAAACAAATATTAGCTATATTTAATATCAAATGACAAGGACATATTTCTTTCTGTCCTATGATATAGCAGGCTGTTTTTCTTCCTTCTGTTTCCTTTTATAATACTTCTCTAAACTTCCTGAAACATTTGGGGCACTTTTATATAGTGATAAACCTGAATTCACTCAAATGTAAAATTCATTTTGACTTGTAGCTCTGCTCTTATCAAGCTTATGGTGCACTGATTCCTGGTGTCAGTCCAATTTCATCATTTCAAGCTAAATACTCTCTCAACAAAATCATTTGAGAATGAAATACTTAGGATTTTACTTACCAGCAACAACAGGTTAGGCTTATAGGAATCACTTCCCATCTCTCTGAAAATGTCTATCTGCATTGTATCTACTGGCTTGTTTTGGTAGATCAGCTGTTTGTTAATCATGTTCTTTGTTTCTATTCATAATAGGCTATTCTGTTTAAAATGCCCATTATTTTCACACACTATACAGCATATTGGATGTTTTCATAAGCTAAACCTCTCCTTCTCAGTGAAATGTGTTATGAAGCAGAGAAGTAATTTGAACTCTTCAAAATTAAGTTGCATTCTAAGTAAATTACAATTTTAATAAAGAAGTTGAGAAAATCCTGTTTAACTTGGCTGCCCTCCTCTAGTAATATGTATGTATTCTGAAAAGTCTTATTTTTCAAGAAACAAGGTTTTTTTGTTGCTGTTGTTGTTTTGTATGAGTTTTGTTGTAACCTACACTAACATCAGACACTCAGGTGCAATAAATCCATCCTTTTCTATGCTCTTTATGGCCACTTCAAAGATCATCAAATAGTTTTGAAGAAATAGCATTTATTTATTATTTTTTTTAAAGATTTTATTTATTTATTTGAGAGAGAGAGAATGAGAGACAGAGAGCATGAGAGGGAGGAAGGTCAGAGGGAGAAGCAGACTCCCTGCCGAGCAGGGAGCCTGATGCGGGACTCGATCCCAGGACTCCAGGATCATGACCTGAGCCGAAGGCAGTCGCTTAACCAACTGAGCCACCCAGGCGCCCGAAGAAATAGCATTTAAATGTGTGTTTTGCAGAGATCCTTTTTCTCCATTCTCATTCTCAGTGTGTTTCCAAATTAGAGAAGGATATTCTTCTTGCCCCACACTTTGAAAATGGGATTTCATACCAGGCCATCATTGTAACATCTTCTCTATGTCCAGCCACAATGCTAGCAATCAATCCTGTAAGCACATGTCTAGAAATTTATCTCCTTACATTTTTATAATGCAAAAAATCTCAATCAATGAGTCTGGAAGTTTTGAGGAAACCAAATACGTTAGTATGACATCGTCAGTATCATGGGTACACAAACTACATTCCTGTTTTGAAGCTGAGGCTACAAAGTTTGGAGGATAGGTAGTATGACCTTTTTATTTTCTTTATTAAGAACTCTATAATTGGATGAAACTGTGTATTTAACATGCAGAATGATTGGCAAGTCTAGTCTGTATTTGGATACAATATTAACAATCTTTTTATGTTATCTGTAGTTTTATTAAAATTTTCATACGAATAGATGATAGGAAAGTGCATTTTTCAAACCAAAATATGTAAGAGCTGAGACAAGTTGTGTTGTTGCTGTGATCCAACACATCACCTGATATATTGTAGAAAGTACAATCATTAATAAACTCACATAATCAGCTTCATGTTGGAAGGAACCAACACTTATCAAAAATTTCCCTTTCTTTTCCTCTAGTTTCAACCACTGAATCAGGAAATATTACTTTACTCAGATTTATAGCGCAATCAAGGAAACACCAGGATAATGTGTGGTTGTTTGTGTGGTACATCCAGATTAATTCAGCTGGCATTATTTGTGACTGAGCATGAGTGTCTGGTAGAAAAAAATCTTTCCTTGTTTTGGAAGTACATGCCTGTATCATCCTAGATCTGTGAGATTTAGTATTCGTGTGTACTTCCATATCTGCTTCTATTACCATACGCAGTCTCAAATTACTCTCTGCATATTGTGCAATACAATCTATCTTGATTATACCTTTCTAACCCAATAGCATGTGATCTTTCATAAAAGTAACAGATTTATTTAGCCTTCATTTGTGGTAATGTCTGTGTCATGCTGGAATTGGTATTTTTTCTCATTTTCTTTACCTGAACTCTTATGAAACATGGTCACAATATTAAAAATATTGAACTAGTACTACCTCGAAAACATAACATTTAATTACAGGCCAAGTCAAAGGATTATTAACACTCATGATAACAATTCACTTAAGTTGTGCACTTAGTCACATTGCGCAGAGTGATGCCCATGGTAATGATCCATTATTGTTAGCCACAAACTGTGATTGCCTACAGCAGCTGCTATGGCACAAAACAGCAACAGTGACTATGGAAGGTGGATAATCTATGCCCTATCTATTTGATACTAAAACTGTTTCTTTCGGTCCCTATTTTTTGGGCTACTGTATGTGTTTTATACCTTCCCCTCAACTCTCTGTACCCATCCTCCCAAATCGTACTTTTTAAAATCCCAGTGAGGGAATATACTGTGACAGTGGACTTCCAGTGCTAAAGCCAAAGCCGTTCTGGATAAACTAAGTCTACCTTTAGCCCACTATATATTGCCAGGGACATTCTGTAGATACTATCTCTTACTCAGAGCAAATATATATATATATATATATATAGCAAATATATATATTGCTATATGTATATTGCAAATATATATATTACTGTATATATACATATATATATAGCAAATATTCTTAATATGTTTTCCCAGAGATCTGATTGACATGAAGACTAGACCTGCTTACCTCGCTTCTTTTTGCTTCTTTGGGAGTGCCCTCCCAATAAAGGTAGTGAGTGGATTACTGTCCAGCTGCTATAATTTCTTTCTTGCAATAAGAAAATGAAGTATGTCTGTTTTATACAAACACATACATACTATTTATTTGTATGAATGTCATATATAATTTTACCTTTCATTGTAGAAAATTCCATACAAAAGAGGAAAGAATAGTATAAGAACTAACAATTATCTCAGATACTCTATAAGAAGGCCTCATTTTACAAATATCACCACAATAGCACAAAAAGAAAAAAAAACACAATAATGCTTTACTAGCATGAAATATCTCATCAGTGATCAAACTTTCTCATATATATGTTTCTTTCACTATTTGTATAAATCCATAATAAAACAAGGCACACATGTTACATTTGTTAATATGTTTCTTAAGTACTGGTTAAAAAATTATGAAACTGCTTTACATGTATACTGGTGTCGAACAAGTAAGTATATGGGTGTTGGATGGTGACAACCAGATTTTCCAGGTTTCTCACTCTTAAAGAGGGAAGTTAAAGATAAGAAAGAAAGGAAAGCTGGAATGAAATAGTCGGGGCGGGGGGTGCACCTGGTTGGCTCAGTAGGTTAAGCGTCTGCCTTCAGCTCAGGTCATGATCCTAGGGTCCTGGGCTTGAGTCCCACATCAAGGCTCCCTGCTCAGCGGGAGTCTGCTTCTCCCTCTGCCTCTGCCCCTGCCCTGCTCGTGCTCTTTCTCCATCTCTCTCAAATAAATAAATAAAATCTTAAAAAAAAAAAAAGGAATAGTGGGGATTTTTTATAAGTGATGGAAATGTTTCATATTCTGACTTTGTAGTTATATAAGTAGTTACACAAGCATATATTTTTTTCAAGACTGATAAAACAAAGACTTAAATGATGCATTTTATTTCATATAAGTTAATCTCATTAAAGTTAAATAATAATAGTAATAATAAAACCTCCCAGCTTTCTCTTACTCTCCAAAATGGCATACCATGCTTCCTTTTCCTTCTTTCTTTCTTTCTTTCTTTCTTTTTTTTTTTCCAGACATGCCCTCTTCCTTCAAATCTTGGCAATTGCTCTTCTTTTCATTGTTTGAAGGAACAATAGCTTAGATACTTTATGGAGTTTTTCCCTAAAATTCAAAAACATCAATGAAGGCTTACCAAACTAGTTGAATATTTAATTCATCTGCCATTATTTGCTATAAAAATAAAGTGGGTAAATATCAAAACATTTGTTATACTTTTTGAGGTCCATCTTGAATAATACTTCTGCATCTCTCTTATTATATTCTTAAAATTGATACTGGATTTCTGTAGCTGTATGCTTTCAGAATTTGAAGTTGTTTTTTTTTTAAGATTTTATTTATTTATTTGACAGAAAGAGACACAGCAAGAGAGGGAACACAAGCAGGGGGAGTGGGAGAGGGAGAAGCAGGCTTCACGTGGAGCAGGGAGCCCGATGCGGGGCTCGATCCCAGGACCCTGGGATCATGACCTGAGCCGAAGGCAGGCGCTTAACAACTGAGCCACCCAGGCGCCCCTAGAATTTGAAGTTCTATTAGCCCTTGATTTGTTTTACAAACAGCATAAGTGATATTTCTAGTTGGTTTTAACCCTGCTTCATACAACATTTATAATTCATGAAAAATAACCACTTTTATGTAAAAAGCTTAATAATTTGTCAAGAAGTGTTTTCAAGAAATGTTTCAGCATTATTCTAATTCAAAAGACCTGAAACTGCTTGCAGTTTCTTTTAGACCATTCTTTACTGGCCTACATAATGTGGTTAATGCAAACACCAAGGCCCTGTAAGTGTCTTGATTTGTAATCTGTGCAAAGTGTGAAACACTCCATCTGTTTTTGAGAGAAAAGTATTAAGAGTCACACTGCAATATAACATGTAGATTGTTTTCCTTTTATGATACCAGAATTATATTAATTTTTCCTTCAAGTTTTTAATTATTGATGATATGTTAAGCAAAAATTTACCCATACATTGAATGTTTCCATATTCATTGTTTTCTTTTTATATAGAACCTTTAAAACCTAATTGAGTTTACAAATATTAACTTAAAATAAAAACTATAGTTCCAGACCTGGTAGGCAAAATTTGACAAATGTGGAAATAAGGATCACTTTATTATTGCAGAAATTTTTAGAGTAGTGGTTCTCAATCTTTTTATGGTTCAAGCCCACTTTGAAATGCTAAATTTAGGGGTGCCTGGGTGGCTCAGTCGATTAAGTATCTGCCTTAGGCTCAGGTCATGATCTCGGGGTCCTGGGATGGAGCCCTGGGTTGGGCTTTTCCCTCTCCCTCTGTCCCTCCCCCTCTCCCACCCCAGCTCATGCTACCACTCTCTTTCTCTCTCTCTCTCTCAAATAAATAAATGAAATCATTTTAAAAAATGCTAAAATTTAGACACCATATTTGAAGGGATTAAATAACTCAAAGCACCACTAGACAAATGAGCAATAACTACAGTACAATTGCTGCTACAGTATAACTCAGTCTCACAGTGTCTATAAATAGTCTAGTTATTGTTGTATTCAAAGTATATTGTTTGTGGAGTCACTTTCAAGGTAAGTCACATAACTATCTGGGACATAATTACCCTCAATTATAAAGTACTAAATGATCTCTTCAAATTCCTTTTGTGAATAAATTATTCTCAAAAAACTGATTTGATGTCTCTTTTCCTTCACTGTGCATCTGGCATTTCCTTTCTTTAAAACCATACATATATGATTTTCATAAAAATGAAGTGTTAGAAAAGGAAGGCACACTTCTGTGTTTTTGAGTTGTAACGGAAGGCAGATACACACTGTTATGGGTTGAATTTTGTCTCCATAAATAATATGTTGAAGTCCTAACTCCTGGCTATTGTGAATGTGACCTTATTTAGAAGTATGGTTTTTGCAGATTTAATCAAATTAAGATGAGGTCATTAGGGCAGGCCCTAATTTGGTATGACCCATGTCCTTGTGAAAAGAGAGAATCGGAACACAGAGCCAGACATGCCAGCAGAGATTGGAGTGATCCATCTCCAAACCAAGAAACAACAAGGATTGCCAAGCAGAGCTGGAAGTTAGGAAGAATCAAGGAAGGATTGCTCTCCTAGAGCCATGAGAAAGAGCAAGGCCCTGCCCACACGTTGATTTTAGTCTTCTAGACTCCAGAACTGTGAGGTAATAATTTTCTGTTTTAAGTAACTCAGTTTGTGGTACTTTGTTACAACAGCTCTGCGGTAGGAAATGATAGACTCACCAGTTTTTATTATTCTCATTTTGGTCTTGCCATTCTGACAGGTTTAAGTTGATATCTCATTATACTTACGATTTGCATTTTTCCCTGCTAATTAGTGATGTTGAGCACCTTTTCATGTACCTGTTGGCCATCTGAAACCTTCCTTGCATAATGCCTGTTCAGTACAATTGTCTGTTTCTAATTGGATTATTTGTTGTTTTGTTTTGTTTTTCTATTGAGTTATGAGTTCCTGATATATTTTGGATATTAATCTTTTATCAGATGTGTGGTTTGCAAATATTTTCTCCCATTCTGTAGGTTACCTTTTCATTTTGTTGATCATTTATTTTGCTTTGCAGATGCTTTTTAGTGTGATGTAGCCCCACTTGTTTATTTTTGCTTTTATTGTTTGTGCTTTGGGTGTTATATCCAAAAAATCATTGCCCAGACCCATGTCAAGAAGCTTTCCCTTATGTTTTGTTCTTAGAAGTTTTATGGTTTCAAGTATTACATATAAGTCTTTAATCCATTTTGAGTCCATTTTTATGAGGGGTGTAAGAAAAGGGTCTAGTTACATTCTTTTGCATGTGAATATCCACTTTCCCAGCACCATTTATAAGAGACTATATGTTCTCCATTGAGTATTCTTGGTACTCTTGAGCAATATTAGTTTATTGTATATGCATGGGTTTATTTCTGGGCTCTAAATTTTCTTCTATTGGTATATGTGTCTGTTTTTAGGCCAGTGGCATACTATTTTGGTTAATGTAACTTTGTAATATAGTTTGAAATCAGGAAATGTGATGCCTCCAGCTTTATTCTTCTTTCTCAGGATTGCTTTGGCTAATAGGGGTCTTTTGTGGTTCCATACAAATTTCAGAATTTTTTTTTCTTTTTCTGAAAACAAAAATGCCATTGGAATCTTGATAGGGATTGCATTGAATCTATAGATGACTTTGAATAGCATGAGCGTTATAACAATATTAATTCCTCCAATCTATAAACATGAGATATCTTTCCATTTATTTGTGTCTATTTTAATTTTTTCATTAAAGTCTTATAGTTTTCAGTGTAGAAATCTTTCACCTCCCTGGTAAAATTTATTCCTAAGTATTTTATTGCTTTTAATGCTATTGTAAATGGGATTGTTTTCTCTATTCATTTCAGATAATTCACTACTGATTTTTGTATGATGATTTTTGTATGCAGCAACTTTACAGAATTCACTGATTACATCTAACAGTTTTTGGTGGAGTCTTTAGGATTTTCTGTATGTAAAATCATGTATTCTGTAATTAGAGACAATTTTACTTCTTTCTTTATAATTATGATGTCTTTTATTTATTTTTTCTTGCCTGATTGCTCTGTAGGATGGGCTCTGCAGTTTCCTGCATTCTATGGTCAGCCTTCTAGTTAGATGGGTCTGGGAACTATACTCAGCAGTAGACAAGCCTATGAATTAGCTTCATTAGCTAGTCAGGGTGACAGAACAGACCCCACGGCCAGTATGGCCTCATTGTTTGGGGATCCCCAATCGGGCAGAATTGTACACTGAGTTTTCTGGCCAGATGGGGCCACTGGCAGAGCCACCGGCTGGGCTCCTCATGTGTCACTGTAAGCAGAGCTGCAAGATGGGCTACACAGCCTCCTGAGTGCCCTGGTTAAGTTCTTGGTTGGACAGAGCTGAAGTTTACATTCAGCAATACTCAAGGCTATGAATCAGTTTCCCTGCCTGGGTAGGGTAATTAAACAGGCCCCAAGACTGGCAAGGCTCACCATTTTGGGATCCCAAATCAGACTGAACTGCACACCAAATGCCCTGGTCAGATGAGGCTACCATCTTTGCTCTGTGGATGAGCAAAACCACTGATAGGGATTTCTACTTGGGTACTGTTTCTAGTAGGAACTCAGTCTTCCAAGATCTGAGTGTTAGTTGCTATAGGTTCCATTTCCCTTCTCCATAACAATATAATCTTCAGTTCAAGCCTTGCAGATATCCTCATGAGGCCAGACGTGAGTAGGCCTCCTGGGAAATGACCCACTGTGTTGAGGGAGCTTGATGTCTACCTCAGGCTCTCTTTTTCCCACTGGAGAAACCATATGCCAAAGGGGCCTCTTTGGTGTGGTGCTGTGTCAGCCCAGCAGGAGGGGCAATGTGATTAGAGTGTAGCCACTCCTCTTAGTCTTCTAATGCAGTCCTTCTTGGTCTCTGTGCTCCAGGGAGGTGCTTCAACCTCACCCCCCCTTGTTCTAGGATCTTCACAGTGTTGCCTTGTCTATGGATTGTTGCTAGTTGGTCTTGTGAGGGGTACTGAAGTCAGGAATTACCTATGTGCCACCTTGATTATATCACTCCTAGATATTATTCCTAAATTGAAAGACATATCTCCACTTATGAAAGAATAGGAGCTTAAGAAACCTAGATTTGGAAGTATTTTCTCATTCTAAAACATTTTTTAATCCTTATGTTTGTATAAGTATTGTAAATACATTTGAATCCAAGGGTAATAACTTTGTGAGCTAAAAGGTGAATATGGCCAGCAGTGACTTACTTCAGCTTTCACTAGAGAAACTCATCTTACTGGAAATGTATTTTATTAAGTTCAAATGAACTCAAACCTGGGGGATGTAAATTTATCTTCTATAACAATTTCTGGCTTATAGGTGATCTAGCTAGCCATGAGAATAACAATTTTCTGACTCAAATAAAACTTTTGAGGGGGATATAAGGGTACTCAGAAAGCTTGTGTGGATCAGCTGAACTTTGTCAAATAATGTTTGATAGCTAAAGCATAGAAGCAGAAATATATAAATCCAATTTACTTTGAGACAAGGATAGATATCAAAATTAAAGAAAAAAATGACTCATTTTTTTGAAAAGTTCTTTGATGTTTTATGAACTCCAAATGCCCTCATGTGTTCCCACGTCTTTCATATGTGTATTTCATCCGCAGCAAAGAAATGAACGAACGTAAGGAGGTGCTTGGAAAAGCCTGACACTCCTATTCTGGGCAGTAGGTACTAGAACAGCTATTTTCAAAGAGAAAAGGTGGACTTGAAGGTTTTATCTTGAATAGTAGTTGTAGTAAGTCTCTATTTAGAGATTTTTCAATGTAATCACCTCAATGTCTAAGGAAATACAACATTGTTCAAAACATATCATTTAAAATGCTCTATTTTTGGGCGCCTGGGTGGCTCAGTTGGTTAAGCGACTGCCTTCGGCTCAGGTCATGATCCTGGAGTCCCTGGATCAAGTCCCGCATCAGGCTCCCTGCTCGGCAGGGAGTCTGCTTTGCCCTCTGACCCTATCCCCTCTCATGTGTTCTCTCTCATTCTCTCTCTCTCAAATAAATAAATAAAATCTAAAAAAAAAATAAAATAAAATAAAATAAAATGCTCTATTTTTACTTTCTTTAGCACATGGTCAAAATGTAAATGTATCCTGCCTTAACCATATTGCTTTCTGATCTAATTAAATGAGTATGCATATATTCATGAGCCAGGATTGTAATTTAGTTTGACTTGCTTATTTGTCTTTCTAGTGAGAAGAAACATGTATTAAAGTTAAGATGTAGTTTTTAAATATATATATGATTTAATTGGTCAAAGCTATATTCAAAAGGAATATAGGAGGAAGAAAGGAATGAAGAGGAGAATCTGATTATTCATTTCATATCCATATCATCCATGGACTGCTGAAGTATACAGAAAGTAATGGATGAAAATTAAAATAACTGTAATTTAATATTTCTGTGGACTTATGTGACTTAGAAAAATATCTGGAGTAAAGGAAATAATGAGATATGTTTAGCTTACATATTCAGTATCTTTTTGGAACTAAAACAACCTGCAAATGCCATTCTAGCCAGTCTCAAAACATGAAATTTAGTAGAAAATGAGTGGTAATACTTACAAATCCAGAGACCTTACAGCATCTTTTATTAAATGGAACTGAAGAGGATAGTGGGTATATTGTATGCAGAACAACGGAGTACATAGTAGTGATGGAATGAGATGGTATGAAATATGTTTCATTTCCACAAGTTTTTTAATGATTTGCATTTAAGAGGAGACTTTGAGTTCTAGGGGAGGTGTAACCTTTTTACAAGCCACCAAGTATTTCTTTGTGTGAGACTGAAAATTATCGAGAGGATTATCTGCACAATTACTCATTATACAACTCAGTCAATATGGTCAAACAAACATACACACACAGCAAAATCCCTTAATGGCAAAATTGTGAATTTGATTCATTGGAAGTTTTATGGAAGTACTTTTCCTATCAAATAAAATGACTAAATTCTGTCTAATAAAACAATCTCAAATAATTGGATATAGTAATTTAATAATAGATTTCTTTATTTAAATCTGAGATAAAGTATAGCTTGAAAAATTACTGGGGAAATCACAGGTTAAAGAGCTGAACACAATAGCCTATAAATAGTAATAACAAAAAATTCAATCTGTTTGAAAGCAAAGGGTGGCACAGAAACATCTGCTCTTACTTTTCCTTAAGGCTTAATTATGTACACAATAAGAAAGCCATATGACATAAAAATTTTGTTAATGTTATCTGAAGAATTAAATAAAAATAGATTTCTCCCAGAAAGAATTTTTCTTTTAATATGTTGATGCTTTTTTTTTTTTTTTTTTGTCACTTGTTTTTCTAAAATAAAAGAAGTTTTTGGTCTGGAGGCTGTTGTATAAGAAAGTACGGGCCAAAAGGTAGAGAATGGTAAAGGAAAATAATCTTCCCAGCAATTCAGTAACTGAGAGTTAATGCCATTTTTCAGATCCTCCTTCCATGTTTCACATTAGTCAGAGCACAGTACAATCTAGCCTCTGAAAAAAATATTCTGCTTTAGTAGGTTCAGATAGAAGGTTTTAGAGGTATTCAGTTTTTGATATACTCTCAGTTGTGTACAGTACATAAGCCAGAGTTTCCCCTTCAAATATATCTAGTATCTGTGCTCCACCACTGACAAATGGAGTCTAATACAAGAATACTTGTAAATCGTTCCAAACTGTGTATAAATGCAAAGAATCACACTGCAAAGTACTCTGTTTCTATATGCGTTTTTCCTTAAATCTTCCTTTAATTGACTGCCATGGGCAAAAAACATCCTAGTAAGAGAATAATAGCCTCTCTATGCTGAAAAGATAAATGTATGCAGGATGATATTAATTACACCAAGTGGTAATTATACAAGATAAATGTATGCAACAAAGAGTCTTCAAGAAATAAGGTTTCTTGTGTATTTCCCTCTTTCCCACGTTTATTAGTTTATTAAATAACTTTATGTCACAGTAAAACTCCTTTTATTAGCCTTAAGGAGAATTGAGAGTTTTAGCAATTAGTTATAAATTGATTCAGTTTCAAAACTGTAGCTGTTAATGCAATTATGCAAAATTAGCTATAAAATGAACCGACTACTCAAAAATAAATGAAAAAAAAAGACTCTCTCATCAACAGATAGCAAGTTAGTGATCACTATTAACCTCCACAGAAGACAAAGTATAATACCCAAGGGAATGTGATTAATGCTCTGGAATATCAACGTTCCTTTGCATTTTCTCTTTATGAGGAATTTTCAAAAGTAACTAACTCACTAGAATGCATTCAACAAATATTTAGTGTTTACTTTGTAGATGAAATCATGATCAGATGTAGCTGTTTAGTTCTCATCAGTATGAATAATAAAATAAAAGTCTAACTCAATCCTTTAAGAATTTCAAAGATTTTGTTAATGGTATTTATTTGCTAAACATTAGAACAGCTCAGTGAAGACCTATATCATTGACCTTGGCCCTGTGTCTAAATTCCAGTATGTTGGAAGGGTTATGATTTTGATAATGCCAATCACAGGGGATAGCCAGACTGCTATCATGACAACTCATTGTTCTTAACTGCTGATCTTATTTGCATGTTGACTCTGGGTGAAGTTTAAAAAAAAAAAAAGGACACTTTGAGGACATTGCATTTGGTTTGCATGTCTTCTTTTAAGATACTACAAGTATGCATTTTTGAAGGGTGAATACAAACAAAAAAAGGCCTTAAGTAGCCAAAAATAACAAAATAATTATTGACAATTCTTTATATATTTATTGAAAAGGTAATATATGATGGCAAAATAGGAAAAAAATAATTGCCCAATAAAGAAACTGGGCAAATTTTATTCCCTGAAAATTAAATTGAAGTGAGACTGATGAAGAAAAAATAAAACATAAGTAAGATATTTGCACCTTATAATCTAAGGCAAATATCATTGTAAACTGGATGATTACCTCAGAGAATGAAGATTTTAGGGATAATACCTCTCAATATCATTGCTGCTGGAAGTGCCTGTTTCCTATCTGTCATTTGGAGTATTGCATGTATTCTGATTCTCCCCCAAACCAAAATCTAATCATAAATAATATATTTGCTCCTCATTGCTTACAGGATTAAGCATCATTTCCTTGACCCAATATATAATTGATCAACTAGTACGTGTACCTGTCCCTTTAAGTATAGGCTTTGGTATATATTGCTAACCCCTTCCATGCCCATGTCAAGCCATATCTCAGTCTTAGACATGTATGTATTCATAACTTCTGAATCATCCTGTTGTATAGCCTTGTGATTTTTTTCACACTATTCTATTAGGCAAGAGTATACCCACATCCCTGTTTTCATATAAAGAAATCTCTCAAATTTCAGTGTTTAGCTCCAACATATGTCTTCTATAATGCTTTTTGCGGCCGTGCTGGTAAAATTTAGTGCTCCCTCCTTAGACTTTTCACTACACTTTGTCCAAATTTCTCTCTTAGCATTAATTACACTGCTGATTTAAGAATAGCATTTTTTCCTACTAGTCTATAAGCTCCTGGATGGTGGGATTACATTTTATTTGCATTTCTACCATATATATATATATATATATATATAAAATTCAAGAGTCACATGCTCTACCAACTTGAGCCAGCTAAACACCCTGGAAACAAAGTTTGTTTTTGTTTTTGTTTTTCCAATGAAACAATGTATTACCAAAGCATAGGTGATAAGAATAGCAGGAAGGGTCTCCACTGAGGGAGTTGGCTCAATCCTCAACTCATGGTAGAGGTTGAGCCAGCCCCCTCAGTGGAGACCCTTCCTGTCTACAGCCTGGCAAGAGATGATGGCTGAAAGGACAGGACAGTTGAATGGAGGAATTCACATTATCTGGAGCCTAACTGCTGGGGTCCCCGATGCTAATCAAGACTGATTCATAGTGTTGCTTAAAGCAGCAGCAGGCATGCACATTCAAGGGATCTTTCTAGAAGCATATTTGTGATACTATAGCAGGCCTTGAGTCACACTTCTTGGAAACAAAAATTTAAAAGCCAAATACAAACATATCGTGCAGACATCCAGTTGCTGTCTGATTTCAAACTAGCTTTCCAATGATATCCCCAACTGTTTTGCCCCTGAAACAATTTACTTGAATGAAGAAGGAGGAATCACACTACTGTGTCTTAAAATCTTTATGTTGTTTTTTTGAGGGTGCCTGGGTGGCTCAGTTGTTAAGCGTCTGCCTTCGGCTCAGGTCATGATCCCAGTGTCCTGGATTGAGCCCCACATCGGGCTCCCTGCTCCGCGGGAAGCCTGCTTCTCCCTCTCCCACTCCCCCTGCTTGTGTTCCCTCTCTCGCTGTGTCTCTCTCTGTCAAATAAATAAATAAAATATTTAAAAAAAAAATCCTTATGTTGTTTTAGCCACTTAGACAACTTTTCATTTTATTAGTACTGACTGAAGAATTTGTGAAATATAACAAGGTATAGTACAAATATGATTTTAGAGTCAGCCAAACCCTACTTTGAGTCCATATCCATCCTTTGCTACCTCTAGGATTTTCAGTTTCCTTATCTTTAACTTGTGCACATTAAATAAGATAATACAAATGAAGCATTGGTTGCTTTTCCCATCATCTAGCTATATATATTTGCAAGCTCTTTGATAACATTTACTTGTTTGCTTATACATTGACCATCTTCAGCTTTAAAATGCCCTTTAAAAGTCAAAAATAGAGGTACCTACAACCCAGCAATTGCACTACTAGGTTTTTACCCCAAAGATACAAATGTAGTGATCCAAAGGGGCACGTGCATACCAATGTTTATAGCAGCAATGTCCACAATAGCCAAACTATGGAAAGAGCCCAGATGTCCATCAACAGATTAATGGATAAAGAATTTGTGGTATATATATATATATATATAGAGAGAGAGAGAGAGAGAGAGATGTGGTGTGTATATATATATATTCCACATATATATATGGAATACTACTAATATATATATACACTAATATATGGAATACTACTCAGCCATCAAAAAATGAAATCTTGCCATTTGCAATGACATGGATGGAACTAGAGGGTATTATGCTAAGCAAAATAAGTCAAATAAGTCAAACAGAGAAAGACAACTATGATTTGATCTCACTCATATGTGGAATTTAAGAAACAAAACAGAGGATCATAGGGGAAGAGAGGAAAAAATAAAACAAGATGAAATCAAAGTGGGAGACAAACCATAAGAGACTCTTAATCATAGGAAATAAACTGAGGGTTGCTGTAGGGTAGGGGGGTAGAGGGATGGGATACCTGGGTGATGGACATTAAGGAGGGCATGTGATATAATGAGCACTGGGTATTATATAAGACTGATGAGTCAATGACCTCTGCCTCTGAAACCAATCATAAATTATGTTAAGTAATTGAATTTAAATTAAAAATAAAATATAATATAATGTCCTTTAACTGGAATTATAAACTACAGGACCACTTCTTAAGGCTCCCCAAACTGTATACTTCACAATTCTAAGTAGCATCTTTCATAGAGTTAGATAAAATGGTCCTTTCCATCTTTTGGAGTCTCAGCTATGCATAGCTACATTTGGAGCCCAGTAAACTGTGTATGTGGTAATTACTCAATGTGTATGTTTTGGCTCTGAGACAAATAATTAGTTAAACTTTGACCCATATTAATAAGTGATCAAAATTTTGAGAGTGGGAAAAAAGGAGGGAGAGCTTCTTTATTTTGTGTGTTTCTGTCTTAGTTAAAATTTTTATTTGGAAGATGACATCTTCCTTAATATGCTTTTAGAGTTTATTGCTAACCTAGCCAGGAAAATTAATGATGCAGGACAAAGGACTTGTAGTTATTTAGGAAATAAGTGTCTCATAAGAGACTTGGTAATATGACAAATGTCTTGAAATGGCACTGGTACCACTCAGGATAGTGGTAAACATGTGCATTAATGTCTTATGGGACACATGTGAAACAATTACGCACTTGCCTTTGACATGATTGTGATAGTACTCTGACATGGAGGTGTTACATTTTATTTTCTTTGACTATTACCTTTATGGTGGCTTACTGTGGGTCAGTGGTAGACCGATGTGTTGATTGTTAGGAGGCAGAAGTTAATAAAGAGGCAGTCAGCTAACATTGCCACTTTTTGAGTTTCCACTAGGATAGTCAGATGCTCAAATGTCATTTAGGTATCCTGGTACACACCAAAGAAACAGTTTAATTTTTATTTGGACTCTGTGAAGATAAAAATTGTCTATGACCATAATCTTAGTTCTCATTGCTGAAAATCAAATTTGAACTTATTTCCTTCTGAAAGAAATGTTACCAGTAGTCTTTGTGTTAGATAGAGGCATTGCTGTTTTGCAAAGAGAATTTAGCTCCTGGTTATTGAAATATATATCCCATATATTTATATATCCATTATATATTCATGTATATATTGAATATATACATACAGTGAATGTATATACATATTTATACATACACATATATTGAATATATATACATATATACATACTGAAAAAAATACACACACACACACACACACACACGCATTCTTTTCTTGGTAAGAATGTGGATTTCCTCTCCTGTCCCTAATTCTGACACTCTTAGACTGCAAGGAAAACTAATTTTAACCAATTCTTTAAAAGTAAAAGAGCAAAAGCTTCCTTCTGGTTCATTGTGTTCTGTTTTCTTGAATTTTTTGAACCTTTAAAGACTTGTGTTATGGTAATTTTATAATTCAGTCTGGTTTAATTGGCTCATTTAAAAATGGAAGTATGCATTTTAAATGTGTGACAAGGCTCTTATCAGTGAAGCTTGTATTTAATAATGATTTGTGTAGAGGCAAAAGTGCTGAAAATAGTGCTCTTGGCCTTTGGCTCTCTATTACAAATGCAGTATACACTAATGGCCCAGTAAGTGTTTGTCTCTTTCAGAGATAAATCTGAGCAGAAATTCCATTTAAAATGTGAACAAGGGCATAGAAAGCTATTTAGAAAGTGGAGATGTTGAAAATAAGCTTGTCAGCTGTTCTCTTGGCCACCCTTTTGAATGAGATTCCCGTTGTATCTATTATATAAGCTACCTACACATGATTTTTATTTTTCAAGTACCAGTGATCCATTCCTTGAAAGCCTGAAAGTTACTAAAAATGGGTTTTATCAGTGACTGTAAACAGACTGTTTTATTGGACATAAACATAAATCAGCCTGGGACTAGACATCAGTTTAAGGATTTAAAAGTTAACAATGTTAGTAATTTTCAAAATATATCACATTTAGTCTGGAGCTTTATTCCAAACTTCCCCTTACAATTATGCGTTATACCATTTAAACTCTGCAGAAAAATGTTGAATTACCCAGAGAAGAATAAAGAAACTTGCCAATCAAATATAGCTAATTAATAGTTTTCTCCAAAGGTTTTCCTAGAAGAAAAAAATCCTCATACATTATATTTCTAGATTTGTCATCCATGGCTAGTCATAATATAATTATGTGGGAAAACACTACATAGATTATATTTAACTTATTATTTTAAGTTCATTAGACCTTTTCATATTAAAAGAGACCTGATATTTTTATACTGCTACTCCCATTAGCCAATTTTAAGAGGAATAATTATTCACATAAGTGAATTCTCTAATAATATTTATAACATGTATTAGGGTTCTCCTAATTAGAGAATTAGAGCCAGTAGGAAGTATATGTTAATATATATAAGCTTGTTATTGATATTTTTATATTGATAAATATATGTTATATATAACATATATTTAAAAAGAGGTTTTTTGTTGTTGTTATTGGTTTTTTAGAGAGAGCTAGAGAACATGAGTGAGGAGGAGGGGCAGATGGAGAGGGAGAGAAAAAATCTTAAGTAGGATCCACACTCAGTGCAGAGCCCAACACAGGGCTTGATCTCACAACCCTGAGATCATGACCTGAGCCAAAATCAAGAGTTGGACGCTCAACTTACTGAGCCACCCAGGTGCCCTTAAAAGGCGCTTTTTAATGACAACTTGGCTCACACAGTGATGGCGTCTCAGAAGTCACACAATCTGCTATCTATAAACTGAGGACCTAGGAAAATCAGTGGTGTAGTCCGGCTCTCAGTCTAAAGGCCTGAGAAACAGGAGAACTGATGGTGTAAATTCTAGTCCAGGTCCAAAGGACAGAGAATAAGGGAAGCTGAGAGTGTAACTTTCAGTCTCAGTGCAGAAGAAGATGGATATCCCAGCTCACACTCAAGCAGAAAAAGTGAATTCTCCCCTCCTCCTCCTCTTTGTTCTGTTTAGGCCTTCAATGGGTTAGATGATGCCCACACACATGGGGGATGAACATCTGTTTTAATTATTCCACCAATTCAAATGCTAGCTTCCTCCAAAAGTAAATATTTGGATATCCTATGACCAGTCAAATTGATACATAAAATTAACCATCATACATGCTCATTTTTGCAGTTTTTGAGAGGATCAGATGGAATAATGAACATGCAATACTTTCTATACTCTAATATTAAGAATATTCTAAATATTGTTACCATTTTTATAATTATCAACCCTTATAGCTATGATAATGTCATTTTCCACTGCATAAAACCAAACAAAAATCTTATCAAAAAATTTAAAAAATACATATTAGAAAGGAGAAAAATAAAGAATAATTGTGTATACCAGGAGATGCATGCTATCAAAATATTTATTTACTTTCTTTTTAAGAACCTAAAGGTACATCAGGTTTTTCCTTCTTTCTCTGTACACTGATAATATAGTTACGTGTTTGTACATATCAGCATTTAAATTAGATTATGAATTACTTGATGACATTCTCAGATCCTGTGTCATTTATTTATTTATTTATTTATTTTAAAGATTTTATTTATTCATTTGAGAGAGAGAATGAGATAGAGAGAGAGAGCATGAGAGGGGGGAGGGTCAGAGGGAGAAGCAGACTCCCTGCTGAGCAGGGAGCCTGATGTGGGACTCGATCCCGGGACTCCAGGATCATGACCTGAGCCAAAGGCAGTCGCTTAACCAACTGAGCCACCCAGGGGCCCCTGTGTCATTTTTTTTTTATACTCAGAGTATGCCAGGCTAGTGATACGATGTTGGAACCCAGTGAGTATTTGTTAAATAAAGTGTATTGATTATCACTAGGACACAGAATAGCACAGAATGAACCTTTGTTCCAGTTAGAAAAAGATGAGCTCTCTGGGAAGACAATTAGATGAAGCGCTGCTTCCTTCAAGGCTAGTGTTGTACTGCCAGAGTTCATTGTTTGGAGAGTAGGATGAAAACTAATTTCACACTTCTTAGTAGGTCATCTCTTTGTGTAGGTTGGTGTAGAGCAGACATACATGGTATACTGGTCATTACTTTACCATTTCCTCAAGGACTATCTAGTAATGTAGCAATGTAGGTAGCATCTACTAGGCCACGAAAAATAAGTCAACTTGTCTTTTGTGTCCTACTCATCAGTGTGGTTTAATTACATAATAAACAGTATAAATTGTAACCATCTATGGATTAAGCCTGGTTTATTCTAGTTGCATAGTTATTGTAAATATATATATTCATTATAAAAATTACCAAGGTAAGCCAGTACAGAAGGAATCAAGCTTCATTCATTACCACTTTTAGAAATGGAACTCAAAACATTTCCCATGTTCTTAAGCAGAGTTACTTGTGCCTTATTGAGCTACAGGTTTCTGAGTCAGGGGATAATCAAAACCACAAGATAAGCATGGATTCCCTTATTGAGGAGCATCAATATTACTTAATGTTTCAAGGAGGAAAGTTCAAATTCCATGCTGTCATAAGATTTCATCAAACACAATTAATGCAAAATTATCCATCAATATGCATGGGGTTGCCAGAGAAAACAATATTATATGATTTGTATTTATGAGGTATAGGGCTTAAAAAGTTAGTATTTTTTCTGTCTTTTGGGTCTCTGGTGGTATTATGTTGCAATTTAATCCTAGTGAACAAGTCTATTACTGCTGATGTAATGGTGCAAATGCCAGAGGCCACATAGAAAGTCCTAGTCCAACCAAAGCAATAAACTGGAATGCCTAGCTTCTCTTGGGTAGTCAGCATGCCCCAAATATCACAACGCATTCTTAGAAACAGGCTTTTTAAGAGAGCTTGACACCATATAAAACTATGGGCTTTTTTCCCCTTCTCTCTCCTTTCCCTCCCTCCAGTCCATCCTCCCCATCCTCTCCCCCCACCCATCTCTCTCTCTGACACACACACACACACACTCTCTCTCTCTTTCTCTCTGTCTCTCTATTTTCATACAAATCTACAATCTGTTATATTTTTTCCTGGAATTTGGTAACTAAAAATAGAAAGTTTGAAATATGAGCATGATGAAATATTATGAAATATACTACAAGAGATTCAGAATAACCTGATATCATCCATTTTTGTCATAGAGATGTTTTCCCTGAGCCCTTAGATAGGAATCAATTTGCAAATTCTAAATATTACAAATGAATGTCTAGTAGACATGATCAATCTGAGAATCTTTTCATTAAGTTTTTCATTTTGAGGTAAGAGTCACATACAGTTGTAAAAGGAATAATAGAGATTCCATGTGCCCTTTACCATGTTTCCTCCAATGGTATCATCTTGCAAAACTATGGTATAATGTCACAACAAGGATATTGACATTGATATGGTAAAGATATAGAACATTTTCATTACCACAGCAGTCCCTCGTGTTGCACTTTTATAGCCACACACACACACACATTTGCTCTAGTCCCCAGCCCCTTCTTAATCCCTGGCAATCATTTCTGTAATTTTGTCATTTCAACAGTGTTATACAAACATAATCAAGCAGTAAGTAACTTCTTGGGACTGGATTTTTCACTCAACATAAATTTCTGGAGGACTATTCAGATTGTTTCATGTATTGATAGTTTATTCCTTTTTTTTTTTTCAAATCCAGTGAAATATCCGTTTATTTTTTTAATTTTTATTTATTATTGAAGTATAGTTGACCTACAATGTTATATTAGTTTCAGGTGTACAACATACTGATTGGACAATTCTAAACATTACTCAGTGCTCACTATAAGAAGTGTAGTCACCGTCTGTCAACATGTAACATTATATTATTGACTACATTCCCTATTCTGTACTTTAGTTCGTTCATTTTTACTGCTGAGTTGCAATCCATGGTATAATTGTTCTTCAGTTTATTTAGCCACTCACCCTTTGAAGTAGTCTGGGTTCTCTCTAGAGAGAACAAGCTTTTGTTGGAGTAATTTTATCAAGACTGTTGGTGTTTCTTCAGCTAGTTTCTTCTGCTCCATCTAAGGTTAAATGAGGCAAGAAGAAAACCGAGAGAACTCACCACTATGTCATTCCTTGATAGTCTGACTTCTTTTCTTCACCTTTCTGAGTCTTACGTTTGTTATATATATAATGTCTAAAGATTTTAGTTGTACTTAATGAGAGAAATAGGAAAAAGTATGTTTACTCTGTCTTCTGGAAATGCACATTAAGGAAAGGAATTTTGATCAATCACAATTAAATATCAATCCAATACATTTTTTTTTTTTTTTGGACAGAGAGAGACACAGCGAGAGAGGGAACACAAGCAGAGGAAGTGGGAGAGGGAGAAACAGGCTTCCCGCAGAGCAGGGAGCCCGATGTGGGGCTCGATCCCAGGACCCTGGGATCATGACCTGAGCCAAAGGCAGATGCTTAACGACTGAGCCACCCAGGCGCCCCAATCCAATACATCTTTGAAGCTTACTTCAAATACAACATAAAATCCAAGCAATGAGCACAACAAAGCACTGTCAGCTCCTACACCATTCCAAAGGGTGGGCTTGTGTTGCTTACCATGTATTGATCATGATGTAAATGTAGTGAACTAGGAAAAAAAAAGTGAGTTTTGCCATTTAAATACTTATTTTTAAAATACAAATTTGGTAATCAACAGAATGTAACTTTAAAGGCTTCCATCCCAATTCAATTATAGATTCTTTTTGCTGGGCATGGGAATGGTATTTATGATTAAGAGTTCAGGGGCGCCTGGGTGGCTTAGTCTGACTTCTGCTCAGGTCATGATCTCAGGGTCCTGGGATGGAGCCTGTGTTGTGCCCATATCAAGCCTCAGTCTGCTCTGCACCTAGCCAGAAGCCTGCTTCTGTCTCTCCCTCTACCCCAGCTCCACTTGTGCTCTCTCTCTATCTCTCAAATAAATAAATAAAATCTTAAAAAAAAAAAAGTTTCAAGCTTAAGATTGAGTTTTCTTTTTTTTTTAATGGAGAAATGAAAATAGCTTATTAAAATTCCAAACATGGTAAAGGATGAATCCACTATTTTCCTTCATAATATAAAAAAAATTGTAATTAATTTCATTTAGCAAGTATTTTTAATTACCTGTTTGTCACAACTTCAAGACAAAATTATGATTGTTTTCATGTCACTTGACAATATTAAGTGCAAAGAAAGTTTAAGAATTGGATGAAATATTTTTGTTAAAAACACTATTACAATTCCTTTGGTTAAAATTTGCAGTAGTATAATTTAGTAATAATAAGAATATGAGATCACATCTCTTCATGAAAAAAGACATTTGCTAACTATTTCAGGATAATAAAAGAGACTGACCAGTAATAACTGAGACCCTTAAAATTTGCCATATCATTACAGCTATGTGAGTTGAATTTTCAGCAAGAAATTACATTTAGCAGAATTTTCCCCAAGAGGAACCAGCAAGATTTTCGCAGATGCTATTTCAAAATTAATATGGATATGTACAGTAGAGACAACAAGATTTATATGAATTTTAGATCCTTCGATTATGTTCTGTGCATTTTGACAAATGTTTTGTGTTCTGTGCTTTCAAATATCCTACTTTCTACCATTAGAAGTTGTTCATGGAAAAGTTAGAGAAAGAAACTTGTTGGATTATCAGTATCATTAACTTTACCTATGGAATTTAGCATTTTTATAAATGGAGTTCCATTTTAGGTTTTGTGAATGTTGTAGACCATATCACTTTTCAATATTTACACTGCTATAGCACATTCTCATAAGCATACTTTATCACTGATTTGCTGTATTTAAAATTCAAATTCTCATATTATATCGTTGCTGGGAAAAATATGTGAGACCATATAGATATGCAAATTACCGATTTTTTGGCACTGGGTGTGAATAAAACATTGAGAGAAGGAACAGGGATGCATTGCACCTCCAAAAACTCTTGAGTATCTAGTCTTATATTTTATCTTTTGTTGCACAAGCTTTGCTAATACCCCTCAGGGTTGTTGACACTAGATAGAGAGGAAACACTGCTTCTAAACACTGTTTTCTTCATTTGCATGTGATTTTTATCGCCATATTAACAATATAAGGTGAGGACTCTGGCACCTGAGCAACTGGTAATGGCTCATCTGTTATTTAGCCTTTACTGAAAAGTTAACTGACTCTTCCAACTCTAGCTTCTTTCTAGGTACCCTATTCACACAGCTGATAGAATAACCAAATATTCTATACATAAATTACATTTCTATCTGCTCACTTTTTCTTTTTCTTTCTCTTTCTCCCTCTCTGTCTCTTCATATAAATCTCTATACTAGTTCCTAAATTAATTTAAGCCATTTTATTTTTACTAACTAACCTTATTAACTTGTTACCTTCTAAATAAATAGCTTGTTCTTCTAAACAGTGCTGTTCACTCAACAATGAACAGATAAGTCAACAGATGAAAGGTATTAGTTTCATTTCAAAACAGTAGTGATTTCTGTGTTTGCCTGTTTCTTTTACTTGAACAAAGTGTTAAGGATGTTGGTCATTTGAACTATTGCAATTGCTAGTAACAAGTGAATTCATACAGCTCGTATCTATCAAATAAGCTCAGAAGACCACATACATAATGTTCCCTCTGAGGCTGTATCTGAATCTGACATAATTTCTCCTCTCTGTAGCTGAACTGTAGCCCAGGGGAGGACCCCACACATCATTGAAAGAGCTATTAGTAGCCCTTGATCATAGCCATTAGGCTGCATATGGAAGCTAGGAAATGCTGCTTCTGAGATTATGACATCTCTCTGGAGAAAATCTATACTGTTACAATTTTTATAGCTCTACACAATGGTATTACTATATGACTTAAAACAGTTACACTTTATTTGAATAGAACATTAAATTAGTGTTGAATTGCTGTAGAATTCTTATGAAAGTATGTGTGACATCCACATTAATTCCAAATGAATTCATTATGATTAGTGCTATTACAATGAATACAAATGAGATAACAATGAAATTATGCTTAAAAAAAAGTTCACATTAAAATGTAGTAAGGGACACAAATACTGTTATATAGTGTCCCAACTATTTTTTGTAATTTTACAATTTTGTGCATATCCCCTAAATCCTAACAGCAAAGTTTTAGTAATAGTAATGTTTATTAGCATTAGTTTAGTATTAGTGTTTCGTATTAGCATTTAGTAATGGTAATGTTTAGCATTAGCTAAAGATTAATAGCAAAAGATTAATAGTGGATGAAACATTGTCTTTAAGGTAATGATATGAAGACTCTCTTCACTCTACATATCCCAGACTTTTCTGAGCCTTTTAATTAAACTAGGAAAATCCTTCAATTATTTTAGAGCTAAGACGTATTCTAACAGCAGGCAACCATTCTGCAGCCACACGCTCTGGCAGCAGATATCGGTAGATTGATGGACACCGCTATGTTTACTTCGTCACTCCTCAAAGTGCTGCTGTTTCTATAGCTCCCCTGCAGTGAACTCCCAATTCAGTATCCAGTCTGTGTTGCCTCAGTTGCTGATTCCCAGAACTATATTCCACGCATGTACTTGTTCAAGAGCAGCATGCCCCAAAATGCCAGTTCCCAGATCGCTGTACCTATTAACAAAAAATAGAACTCAGTGAATCAAAATGTTCTTGATATTCTCCATGGGTCTTTTTCCTGAAAGCTTTACAAAATCAATGAACAAATTTATTTTCTCAGTAACGCAATGAAGATTAATGAATGAATAGTATTAAACCTTATAAAATAATAGCTATGAAAAATGCGTAGGGAAAATAACATTTCTTCATTCGTCAGGTCAATATTCATTGAAACCCACTATGTGCCAGACCCTGTGGGCTGGGATATACTTGTGGACAAGGCTGGCCATCTCCTACTCACGGAGCTTATGGCATAGCAAGGGTCCTATTGACCTATCAATCATTCTTTGTTCAGTTCAAATAACACTTTCTACTATAAGTAAAGTAATTGCATGTCCTCTGTGCTATCTTCAAGTCTTTCAACGTGGCATTATTGATTTATGATTTACATAATATCAGCAATTTCTTAATCATATGAGTTCATGTCCAAAGACATTGTTACTGGAGAGGAATTATATGTGACAAGTAGTCTAAGAGGACAGTGTTATCCAATATTGGCAACCTCATGACTGTTAATTTTTATATTTATATTTTCTTATTTAAGATTTTTTTTTTCTGCTGTTCTATGCCCTAAATGCTTCCAAGATATTCTTAGGACTTAAGCAACTTAGGTTGAGATGAGGCCTTGTTCAGCTCAGTTTCATTGTTTTTCACTCAGGATAAAAATTGTGTTCGAAGGATTGGGGGCATGACATTTTAGGTCCCCAAAGACACACTATGCCAAATACTTATATAAAATGAGGGATGCCTGGGTGGCTCAGTTGGTTGAGTGGCTGCATTCGGCTCAGGTCATGATCCCAGGGTCCTGGGATCCAGCCCCGCATTGGGTTCCCTGCTTAGCAGGGAACCTGCTTCTCCCTCTCCCTCTGCCTGCCCCTCCCGCTGCTTGTGCTCTCTCTCTCACTATCTCTCTCTCTGTCAAATAAATAAATAAAATCTTTAAAAAAATAAAATACATTTATCCTTACAACTCTAAAATTGACTGCTAGATAATTGCTAAAATATATATTCTCTATATATTCACTCATTATGTATTTTATATGGTAGTACATATTACATATATATAGACCTATTTGTAGATTATATGATATGGTTCTCAACCTTTCGCCTTTCTACACTCCTGGCTTTAATAGAACTAGTTGCTTCTTAGTGTCACAATAAAAGAATGTTTCATTCAAAGCCAAATAGCCAAGTAAAACTACCTGCACAGCAGGAATTCCAACATTTGATATCAGTTGATAAGATACATTAGTTTCATATTCATCAGCAAAGTTGACCAATTTAGAAGATATGTCATGTTCACAAGGGAAGATATTTAATACCCCAAATTGTTTTCACACATGAAGATCTGTGATATGAAAGATACTTTTTGTGATTTTATAAAAGATGATGACTGCTTATGACTCTAGGGGATGATGCACTTGTTTGAAAAAGAAAGGGAGGGTGATGAATCTAAAAATTACAAGGGAAAAAGAGGAGAGAGAACTCAGAATGCTTCTGTTCTCTAGCTGAACAGATGAGTAGATTTTAGCTTTAATCAAGAGAAAGGCTAAAGACGTAGTGGCAAAGGCCATTTTTCATGAAGAATCTTATGAGACATAAAGAATAAATGGAATTCTTGGCAGTTTATTGAGGAAAGTACTGGTAGCAATGGCAGATCAAGGTGCTCCTTCAAATAGCTTATAATAAAGAGGCCTATGGAGGAACCATATTAAAATATGAAGAGTTTTTTGAAATGGCTGAAAAGGAAATATAAATACAGTTGAAGGGGATTGGATAATGGAGTAGAAGTTGAAGTTTTGCAGCTATGAATCAGTTTTTACTAACAATTTTATCCATTTTGTTTTTGACATCCATTGACATATGTATAGTTACTGTTTAAATTCTAGTTGTAAGTTTCTGAATATTAAATGGTGGTTAAAATATTGCAATAGAATATTGTAATAAAAATAATAATATGGCATTTGATTGTATCTTTGGTAGTCCACTTAGAATCTTTTTTTTTTTTTAAAGATTTTATTTATTTATTTGACAGAGAGAGAGAGATAGCGAGAGCAGGAACACAAGCAGGGGGAGTGGGAGAGGGAGAAGCAGGCTTCCGCCAAGCAGGGAGCCCGATGTGGGACTCGATCCCAGGACCCTGGGATCATGACCTGAGCCGAAGGCAGATGCTTAACGACTGAGCCACCCAGGCGCCCCCGTTTGTTTGTTTTTTAATGAAAAAATGATCATGGCATATTATAACTTTTTTTTTCTCAAAGATTTTATTTATTTATTTGACAGAGAGAGACACAGCGAGAGAGGGAACACAAGCAGGGGGAGTGGGAGAGGGAGAAGCAGGCTTCCTGCCGAGCAGGGAGCCCGATGTGGGACTCGATCCCAGGACCCTGGGGTCATGACCTGAGCCAAAGGCAGACGCTTAATGACTGAGCCACCCAGGCGCCCCTATAGTCCACTTAGAATCTTAACATATGTAGTTATAAATAGTTGATATTTAATTTTATTTATGCTCTGTTTTTAGCATCAAATCTAGGTTTTAGTATCATACCTAGAGTTATATTACAATTGTTAAATGAATGGGCTCCAGAGTCAGACTGCCTAGGTTAAAATCCCAACTTCAATACCAAATGTAAAACAACAACCATTATTCTAATTTTTCTGTGCCTAGAATTCCTTAACATAAATATTGATTATAATAGTATTTTAGTATAAATATTCTTAATACTTTAGTAATTAGTACTGTTATTTAGTACAGAGTTGTGGGGAAAAATAAGAAGAGATATATAAGAGGATAGTAAGATACCTTAAAATATTAATTGCTCAGAAAATATTATAACTAACCATATAGGTTATGCTTTGAGTTAAACAAATCAGGACATTTTCTACTTTTTGTTATTCAAGAGCAACAAAATTTTATATAGCACTTAATTTCTTAAGGTATTACATAAGTTAGTAGCAAGAATTTATGATGTTAATAAGAGAAGGTTCCTAGCCTCAAGAAAATCTAAAATTAGCTATTCCTGTTTATTGAAGAGATAGGGAAATTGATATGTAAATAGCAGCTTATGATATATGACAGAAAGTTTTAAAAATGTCATGGTATAGAGAAACATCATGAATTCAAAGAATAAAACCCTAAAGCTGCAATTATAATAGAACTAAATTCTGTTTCCTTCTTACTAATACAAATTAGATTATTTTTGAATTGGATGGAATATCTGATAAATAGAAATATTTTTATGACCACCATAGAATATCCAATATGAAAACAGAAATGATTCAGCTCCTTTTACCATCAACTGGATAAGCAATTCCATCAACCTCCCTCTCTACCATCTTTCTAATTTTCTTATTAGCATATTCAAACAAATACTTAAAATTATACTGTTTAAGTGTAACAACAGATACATACACATACTGGTTTACCTGGGTATCAAAATTTAAGGTTACACAATACCACTGAAGGATCTGAGGGTGGCAAAAGAACATAACTTAACTAGAACTTTGACCCAGAATCATCTATGAACACACACAGTAGGTATGGCTCCCGGTTCCTGAGTGTATAGTTAGAATAATGTCCCAGAATATCTGACAAAATCTTGTAGATTGAAAGCTATAATCATTGAAAGAGCCAATGGGGAAACTCCTGGAACATTTTCTTCCTCAAGTGTAAAATCATAGATTGTAATTAGAATAAACACTAGAAAGCATAGGAATCTTTATTCCTCTCACAGCTCCCTTGAATTATGCATTTTTGCCAGAAACAAAAAATACAGGTGGATAATAGTCCATTTGCAGGGACTCTTCTAAATGTGGTCTCTTTACTGAAGTAAAAGAATATTCTGATACCTGCTATACAGATATTCATCTGGTAAATATTTTTTTTAATCTCTATCACGATAAGCAAAAGATACCATAGCTTTTATCCGAAAAGAACTTTAGTTTATATTGACTGTCTTGCCTCCTGGGATATATAAATTATCTGGCTCTGTACCACAATTAAATCCATCAAGAAAATTGACCATCTCACCATCCTCATGACTGAATGCTCATTTTCTACATTAATGGTATCATTTATATTGGTCTGAGGAGCAAGAAATAACTAGACACCTTGATGAGATGCATGCATTTCAGAATATTTGAAATAAATCCCAGAGATAGTCAGGGTCCTGTCTTCTCAATAATTATTATGCATTCTAATAGTTTGGAGTATGTCAAGATACCATTTCAATCTGAGAGCACACTGGTGGTTTCCATAGGCAGGGGATTGGGAAAGAGGGAATTGGGTAAAAGTGGTCAAAAGGTATAAACTCCCAGTTACATAAGAATAAGCTCTAGGGTGTAATTAACATACTGCATGAGGACTGTAGTTAACAATATTGTATTGTGTATTTGAAAGTTACTATGGGAGTAGATTTTAAGGTTCTCATTACAATTGTCAGACATAATGGTTGACCTTATTTTAGGGGAAATCTCTTATCTGCTTTAGTTTACAATATTGCAGGTAAGGAAACGTCTCTGTTCTCCATCTACTCCAGATATATAAGAAGGTTCACTTAGGAAGATTGGAAGAAAAAAACCTTGCTTCTTTCTCTTTCTCTTAAGGAAAATGTTGCTAATCAAAAGGGTAAGAGCTATTGACCTGTTTCGGTTTAGATCTTTTCTCAGAGAAAGCCTGACAAGGATTTGAGTGCAGGGAGTTTACTTGAGAGGTGTTCTCAGGACATAGAAGTTAGATAGTAAGGAAAGTAACACTGGGAGGGAAAGCTAATAAGGTTTATGTTAATAAGCTGGAGGCAGCTGTGGGGTACTGAGCCTTGAGCCTGCAGAGAAATCTCTGAAGAATCGTGTAAAATGCACTTCATAAATTATTCTACTAGAGGACAGAAAGAATGGCATTTATCCTTTAGGGCTTGCTCCCAGAGGGTTTCTCCCCACAGTTCTATGGTGAGCCTTCCATGTAGTCCTAAGGCAGCAAAGCAGAAACTCTTTAGTGTTGGATGCTGGCAGTAAGCACAAAACTGTCAACCACATCTGTACTGAAATCAAGCCAAGGGAATATGTTCTGGTAAACTGTAAGTTTTTACTACAGGGCATCACTTTTACAAGGGATCTAAGTAATGACTGTATTGAAAGACAAGAACAATTTCCCTTGCTTTTCTGTTATTCCGTATTTTCTGCCTGCATTCCAGTTGAACTTTAATTCAGGGTAGATTTTCGGGAATGAATGAATTTTAGGTAGATTTAAGCCATGCTCTCCAACATGTTTTCCTAATTGTCTGAGTTTGGGAAATTATCAGGAAATTAGCTAGTCATTCCCGTGCCTGGGTGGCTCAGTCAGTTAAGCGTCTGCCTTCAGCTCCGGTCGTGATCTCAGGGTCCTGGGGTCAGGCCCCACATCAGGCTCCCTGCTCAGTGGGGAGTCTGTTTCTCCCTCTGCCTCTCCCCAACCCCCTGACCCCATGCTCATTCTCTCTCTCTCTCAAATAAATAAATAAAATCTTTTTTTTTTAAAGAAATTAGCTAGTCATTAATAAAGATGGTATTAGGATCTCACTTTCACACTAATCCTTGTGTTTCCTGTGTAGGTTGGAACCCAAAAAAAAGAAAAGGAGGTGAGACTTAGCTCCCCAAACTTCCATAATAATGATTCTTTGTCTGCAAAGCAATGAATCTCAGCCTTATGCATCTGATAAACTCTATTATTTAGTAATTTTATAATCTTGAAGAGTCATAGAATTTAAACCTTAGTTTTCTCATTAATAAACTGGGAATAATATATATGTGTATATATACTATATTGTATATATTCTAAATTATAATACTAATGTGAGATATATTTGTATTCATATATATATGCGAATCAGGTTTATGATAAACATCCAAAAAGCAATGGCTTATAAAAGGTAGAATGTTATCTCTCTCTAATATAAATGTCAGCAATTAGTAGTTCAGGGTACCTATGGCAGGTGTGATCCATAAAGTGCTCTCATGTTTCTTTCTCTTATTCTTATATTACACTGGCTTCCATTCACAAGAACATTTTATGGGCTAAGAGGAGTTCTCCAAATTAAACCATCATAAATATACTCTGTGCAGAGAGAGGGGAAAAAACAAGGAAGTAGGGGCAAAGGCTTACACTGGCTGTTGTATAAGAAAGATTCACATTATACTATTTTCATCACATTGTTCAAAATTTTGTCACTTGGTCATACTTTAGCCTAAATGAGACTGGGAAATGCAGTTCTTATTTTGGGCAACAATGTTTCCAGCAAACATTTACAAGTGCTATTAAAATGGAAGAAAGAAAGACTAGATAATTGAACTACCACAATGAACCTGATAATGTATTTTTTAAAGATTTTATTTATTTATTTGACAGAGAGAGAGTGAGAGCACAAGCTGGGAGACAGAGGGAGAGGGAGAAGCAGGCTCCCCACCAAGCAGGGAGCCTGATGTGGGACTTGATCCCAGGACCCTGGGATCATGAGCTGAAGGCAGCCACCCAACCGACTGAGCCACCCAGGTGCCCCAAACCTGATAATATTGGTATAAGGAACAAATGGGTGAATAACTTAACATAGGGCCTGTCACATAGAAGCAATTTAATGTAACTTATTTTAATAGTCATCATTATCTTCATCATTGTCAATTATTAAAAGGTTTGGTTCATGTAATTTTTATGACTATGCTGATAATTAGGGTCTTGTATCTGACACATAGCCATCAAAGAAAAATACAAAAAAGAAGTATGTTGATTAAATAGTTTACACATTCAGTCTCATATTATTTTTCTTTGATTACTGATATATTTGTGTATATGTCTTATTTTTTTTAAATATTAGGTAAGATGTTAAAATATTCTCCCAGCTCTTCTTTCTACATATAAAATTCCCATCAACCCTGTTAAGCTAAGATATATTTTAGAAACATGCATTTTACTATTCTGTTCAGATTTGTTACTATATGGATATTTTTGTAACTATGTAAGGTAAATTTTTATCAATTCATAGTTTTTCACTTTTATGAGATTTATTCTATCATGATAGTTCTTTGTTTAAACTTTTAAAATATTTTCTGAAATTTTTGATCTGATTTCAGAAATAAGTGTCCTATTCTTTAAATTTGAAGAGTAATTTTTTTTTATTCTTATCTTAATCCCCATACATTACATCATTAGTTTTAGATGAAGTGTTCCATGATTCATTGTTTGTGCATAACACCCAGTGCTCCATGCAGAATGTGCCCTCCTCAATACGCACCACCAGGCTAACCTAACCCATCCTCCCACCCCCCTCCCCTCTAGAACCCTGTTTGTTTTTCAGAGTCCAT
>NC_138375.1:81873768-81902463 GCF_054177405.1 Leptonychotes weddellii | reverse complement strand
CCGCATCGGGCTCCCTGCTCCCTGGGAGCCTGCTTCTCCCTCTGCCTCTCTCTCTCTGTCTCTCATGAATAAATAAATAAAATCTTTATTTATTTTTTTTTTTAAGATTTTATTTATTTATCTGAGAGAGAGAGAATGAGAGAGAGCGAGCACATGAGAGGGGGGAGGGTCAGAGGGAGAAGCAGACTCCCTGCTGACAGCAGGGAGCCCGATGCGGGACTCGATCCCGGGACTCCAGGATCATGACCTGAGCCGAAGGCAGTCGCCCAACCAACTGAGCCACCCAGGCGCCCCAATAAATAAAATCTTTAAAAAAAAAAAAGAAATATTTATATTTTCCAAGAGCCTCTATTCTACAAGTATGATATGAATCATTTCATCTACTCTCATTATTTTAATTATTTTTCATATCCTTGTCATTTCAAATTTATGATCCCAGATCACACCTCTCCTTTAAGTCTCAGAATTGAATATCTAATTCTCTCCCATGTTATTTTTCAAAAGCTTCTACTCTAAAACTTAATGTATTGGCAAAAAATAAAAATACTAATAGAATCAAGCATTGGTAGATGAGGAGCGCTGCAACTCTAATATGCTGGTGGAAATATAATATGCTACAGCTGCTTTGGAAAACTTCTGGCATATTGTTATAAATTTAAACATATACTAATTAAATGACCTTGTAATTACTATTCTAAATTTTTACCCAAGAGCACAAAGATGTCCACACAAAGATATATACAGGGATATACAAAACAACTTTACTTGTAATCCAAAAGCTCAAATATATACCAATAGATAAATGAATTAACAAATTGTAGTATATCTACACAATGGAATTATCCTAAGTCATAAAGAAGGAACATACAATTGATACACTCGAATATATGACTGAATATCGAATACATATGGTAAGAGAAAAACAGACAGACACAAATAGTGCAGACTGAATGATTCCCTTTATAAGAAATCCTAGAAATTATAAATCTGATCTGTAGTAACAGAATATAGATCAGTACTTACCTACTGCTAGAAGTTAAGGGAAATTGACTGTAAACTGGCATGAGGAAACTTTTTAAATAGTTAAATTTTATTATATGTTATTATGTCTCAATAAAAATGACTTAAAAATTGAATTCATTGGCATCCCATCCCACACCAATTTTTTTCATTTTCCATATAAATCTCATGATGACTCCACAATTTACATAGTCATCCAAGATAAATGCTTCCTAAATTCATTCTGCCTTTCATTCTCTGTTCAAGTGTCAAATTCTTCCATCTACACCATATGAATATTTACCAGATGTGTCAAACCCTATGTCTTTACTCCCTTCCTTCTAAAGACATTTCTCTCTCAAGGTACACACTCATTGGGTTCATATGGAACTGACGCTTACCCATTGCTCATCACAATTTAGACAGAGCCTATTATAATGCTTTATCAAATTAGCCAGATAATGTAGTTCTAGTTGGGGGAATTAAAACTATATTTATCACCTCTTTCCCTGTCTTACTGAAATTGTTCAGAAGAGGCATTCCCTTTTCACTAGGATCATCCCCAGATAGGGTAATGTAACTCTAAAACTAGTGAAAAACGGTAAGGGTCAATAAATAAAATATAATTTCTTCCCTCAACTTTCAGAATTAAGTGAGAAACAAGACATTGGATACATTGAAGTAAAGATCAGTATTCCAAATTTATTACTGATAAGCTTGTTTGGAGAATGTGACTTCAGCACTACAGTCAAATAGGCTTGTAGTGCCTTCTCACATTAGATTTACCTGCCCAGGCATTGGCACCTTCGTACAACTAAGTCCATGAAAGACCAGAGACTGCTACAGTGAAATAATGACAAAATAAGAAAAACTAGAGTGAACCTTTTCTATGGTAGACAGATATGAAAGAGAGAGGTTACATCCTTCTTGCTGGAACATTTGTAAAGTAAGTCCTTCCTCCCCTGGGGAAAAAGTTAATAGAATGTGGAGACAATAAGGAAGTACCCCTCCCATATGTTACCCCATTGGGGATTGGCGAGGAAAAATTAAAATATGAAGTATGGGGAATAAATGCCCCAGCCACCCAAACTATTCTCTCTGACCCTCTTCCTGTCATGCAATCAAAGGGAATAACCCACATGGGAATGAAGCCAAGATAGAGAAAAGATGACCCAAGCAGTTGTGCAAAAAAGACATTCCTGATGGCATTGTTTGAACATCTGAATCCAGACTGAGTGGTCCTTTATGTTACAGTTCCCTGGCTCCCCCACAAAGAGGATGGGATGGCCTCTAATACTATAGAGGACAGAAGAGTATATGTTGGATATCTTCCACACAAGGACACAACTGATTGTCTTCTAGTACACAACCCAACTGCCAGCCCAGGTGGCTGTGCACTCTGCTGTACTAAGGAGGCTTGTATCCCATTGACAAGTGTCAGTTTGAAGTACTGCACATTCACCACTCTAATGCATGACTTCATGGCATGCTAGGAGTTTGAGCTGAGCTGGTTGGGGACTGATGAAGGCCCTGTGATGGTGTAGAAGGAGCTTACCTGCGGGATAAGAATAGGGACACTTTACAGTTTGGATAACCAAGGGTTGAAGATAGTTTTTACTGGGGGCAAAGGATTCTAATTTTCCATTGTTTTTAATGATATAAAGTATTTTTTATTGAAATATATGTATTTTTAAATTTAAAAAGTAAGTTAATAAGTAGACAAGTATCAGGTACTTGTTAATACTGGTGAAAAACATCAATAGGAAAAAAATCATGAATCCAGTATACATATCATTGAAATTTGAAGAACATTGCCACTGTATAGCTAAATAAAATCTCAGCACCACTATCTGCTCTCTTTTTTACATGAGAAACTAATAAGATACTTATTACTACAAATAAGATAATTTTGGCTCTATTACCTATAAACTATTAAGCTGGTTTTATACTACAAAAAGTATTTTCAACCTCACAGCCTAGAATTACATCTCTGCATCTCATATTGACTTTAAAATAAAGAAAACAAAGCCTAAATATCATTGATATATCCGTAGGTTGGTACATACAGTTCACCAGAGTGCATATATGAATCTCTCAACTTTATAATCTTTATTTCCTTATCTAAAAATATTGGTAGAATCATATTATCTTACGGGGTCCTATGAGAATTAAATAGTTAATGAGCTATTTTGTGAATAATCCTATAACAGTATCAAACAGATGGCAATCTATACAAAGTGTTTGTTAAATAAAATTAAGATTTATAAAATTTTTTCTTCTCTCAGACACATACAAAACTTTCAGATTAATATTTTTGAAGAAAAAATAATACTGTTTATCATCTCCCTGTTCAGTAATCACTGCTCTTTCCACTAGAATAAGATCAAATACCTTAACTGCAAGGCTACACACAAGTTGCCTTATCAAAATGTTTATCCAGATCTATAGTACATATGGCGAGAAACTCTCTAATCAACACAAAATAATGGTGCATTCATTTTTTGTAAAATATTTGCCCAACTTATTTTCCTTCCACAGTTTTACATCCTGGTTTCTTCCTGAAAGATATTCTCTAGTATCTTCTGCCCATCAAAATTCTCCTCTTCATGCAAGACTTGCTTTGATTTTAACATCTTTCATGAACAATATTTTGATTGCTCAAACTTGAGTGATTACTTAGTACTTTGGTTAATGTATTTGTACATATGTGTATGTTTGCTTTTTCTCCTCAAGTAGTAAATCACAGTACTTTTACTATAGGTTCTATTCTCATGTTGTATATTCACAATTGAATGCACTGCCCTTTATAGGAAGGTTTGCAAAGATTTTGATGATGATACTACTACCGACACTTCACATTTGGCACCTTCAGGATCTCCATGGCCACTGTTCATGATTAAGTTTAGGTAAAAAAAGAAATATTCTTTGAATATTGAATTTAGTATAAGATTTATTAAGTGTGATTTAAAATAGACTTTAACAGAATTGAGAGTATAAAAATTAAGGACAAAGCAAATAGAGAAAAATGATAAATAATGTAACAGTGTTTGGGGGCATCTGGGTGACTCAGTCGGTTAAGCATCTGATTTTTGATTTCAGCTCAGGTTATGATCTCAGGATCCTGGGATGGAGCCCTGAGTCGGGCTCCATGCTCAGGGCAGAGCCTGCTTGGGATTCTCTCTCTCCCTCTCCCTCTGCCCCTCCCCATGCTCACTCTCCCTAAAATAAATAAATAAAATCTTTTAAAAAATAATGTAACAGTGTTTCTAAATCTACATCTAGTATAGAGAAGAAAGCATACTAAAGATCATCCTGGAGGTTTGATCTAATGAACGAATATAAAATAATGCACCAAATATTTAGAGAATACATGTTATTTCAAGCAAAAATATAGTAGTTTTAACACATTATCGTATACTGTACTAGATCACTAAGCACATTTCAATGAAACCAAAATATCAATACCAGGCAGGCCACATACTCTAATAGATTGGGAATGAACTTGACCAGCAAAATGATGTCACTTTCTTTTGGAGTAAACACTTTGTGTGTTATGACTGGGATGGCATTAAAAATCAGTGGAGAAAGGATGGACCCTTTGATAAATTGTATTGGTGGAAGTGGATGCCATCTGGATAGAAGAAAATGAATTCCCCATGTCATTCTGAATATAATGTCCAGATGGATTAAAGATGAAAACATAAACAGCAAAACTTTAACAACTTACTAGACAATGTGTTTCTGACCCTTATAAGGAAGGATTTCTTAACCAAGGATTAAATGCATAAATAAGAAAAGAGAATATTGATTTATTTCAAAATATTAAAAGTTAAAATTTGTAAAAAATTAGGGAGAACTTTTTGCAATAGATTCCTATGTAGAATTCATTTAAATTAATTTATTAAAAATTAAACAAAATTTTCACGGGTCAGTGAGTAAAGACAACGAACTTAATGGAACGTGGATAAAGAATATACAAGCAAGTCACAGAAGCAGAACCATAATGGTTAATAAATATATGAAATATATATATATATATATATGTGCTCAAATTCAGTAGTAATAAGGATAAGGAAAGCTTAACTAATAAGTTCCCATTTCACATCTATCAAACTGACAAACATGTAAAGTCCATTAATATTAGCTGTAAGTGAGAATGTAAGGGAATGGAATACCTCATGCACTGTTCATAGAAGTAAAAATTGGAATGACTGGGGTGCCTCAGTGGCTCAGTCAGTTAAGCATCTGCCTTCAGCTCAGGTCCTGATCCCAGGGTCCTGGGATTGAGTCCCATATCAGGCTCCCTGCTCTGCAGGGAGGCTGCTTCTCCCTCTGCCCCTCCCCCAACTTGTTCTCTCAATCTCTCTTTCACTCTCTTGCTCTCACTCTCTCAAATAAATAAATAAAATCTTTAAAAAAAATCTTTAAAAATTGGAATTACCACTTAGAAAGCAATATTTAGAAGAGTTAAATGTGTGCATTTTGTTTATCCAGCAATTCTAATCCTAGATTTTAGAGTAACTCTCATACATGCATACAAGAAACAAGTGCAAATCTTTTATTTCAGTATGGTTTGTACTAGGAAAAACTTGGAAAAAATGTAAGTATCTTTCAGTAAAGTAATAAACTCTGGTATATTCATATAGTAGTATTCTATAAAACAGTTAACAAGAATGAAGTACATATATAAGTATCAAGATAGCTTATTTCAAAAACAGTGCTGAGTGAAAATAGCAAATTGCAAAAGAATATTTACAGTATGATAGCAATTATGTAAATTTTATAAACACACAGAATAATACTACATAGGGGACATAAATAGGTAGTGAAAAATATAATGGGACATAAATAGGTAGTGAAAATATAATCAGGCATAGAGAGAATAAATAACTTCAGGAAAATTGTTCAAACAGAGGAGAAAAGAATGAGATAAGGCAAATGCTTTAACTAGTTCCATAATATTTTATAGTTTATTTAAAAATAGGAGGCAAATATGATATAAAAATAACATTTAATGTTTAAATGCTGGGTATATAAGTATTATATATTTAAAAGTAATGAAACTTTATAAAAAGTTAAAAAATAATTTCATAATTTACTAATTTAGAAGCTGAGTTTAAAAGACATTAATTTGCAATATTTCTTTTTTTTGCATTCATAGTAGTTCACAAAGATACTGTCATTGAAACATTCAGTATTTTTAGGTTTCCTATATAATCAAATTGGTTAAGCTTCGGTAGTGGGGAAAAGATAAATAATGCCTCTTTTCTTATGCTTAATACATAGTATATGAGATTTCTATATTAGATATCCCTCCCAGGGAACCTCATATGACCAGAAATATTCTTAGATTAGTAGAATTATTAGTTCCATTATAGTAGTGCCCTACCCTCTATAATATTATGGATATATTTTTACTTTTGTGAGAAAGTTTTGTGATATCTAATTTAGTTATGTTCAGTAAAATATAATAATCATTATTATGCATTTATATGAAGAGACAAGGCATGTCTTAATTTTTGGGGGGGAGGGCTATTTATAAGAAAAATGCAATCACACACTTGTAATAATTTCATAGAATTTAAGTTAAAATTGGGCAAATACAGTTAATTTATGTTGGGAAAAAGTTCAACTGTCTAACAAATACTTAAAAGCTATTTCTTATATTTCAGACTCAATTCTAAGCACTTTATAAATATTAACTCCTGTGAACTCATAACAATCCTGTGATGTAGGTACTAAGACTGTCCCTGTTTTACGTGTATGGAAACTGAGGCACAGAAAGGTTAAGAAATTACCTAATATCACAGAGCTCATAGGCGATGGATTTAGCCCATGAATCTGGCCTATGAATCTGACTCTAGACATGTTACTCCTCACTATGTTTCTCTGTTCTGATTTATAAGGCAGAGTTATTTTTAACGTCTGTATGCACTGGTGCCAGTCTGAAATTGAATATATGATTTAAGGTGACCTCACTGGTGTCCGTGTAGGTATACCTGGGCTTGTTTACACATGAACTAATATAAGCACTGTAGTTATCAGTGCTAACATGTTCAAACAAGTAATTCAGTGACCCACTGCAAAGGCCCCCAATTGCAGGGCTGTTTTCCTGCTTGCTAAAGGAAAAGGTGTACTCAATAGAGGAAACTTCTAAATATAATAGCAAAAGGTCAATAATGGGACCAGTCTCTCTACAACTGAAATAATTCACAATCCTCAATTAAAGCGTACATTAACCATGTTCAACAGTGAAGACAAATTATCTTTTGTTAGCTGTGTGGAGAGGTGACAACAATGTCTTCTCTCCCCAAGTTCTAGTCTTAATGCTTTCTCCTTCTCTAATAGGGATCAACTCAATGGCAAAGACCTGGGTTGTGGAAATGACAGTACTAGATACTTCAGGTTGCCATTGTAGCAGATATATCACTGGGAGCCTCATTTTCAATAACTAATACTGACTCAATCCAAATTTGGCATACTGACCCATTTATTTTAATTCAGTAAGAATTAAATTGGCCACCCACTCTGTGAGAGGTTCTGGGCTAGATGCTTTGGGAAATAAAATATTTATACTGCTCTCAAGACCCCATATTCTAGGGCCCTTCTTATTTGACCTCATTTCTCACCACAGATTGTGACATCTTTACTCCAGTTTGCCCATTCAGGTTTTTCTATGCACAAACTTTAGGGAATCACTGAATTCTGTTTCCAGTTTTTCGGGTTTTTTTGTTTGTTTGTTTTTATCAACAACAGACCTTGCTCAGAATTATGTGAGTAGTCTACACAGTTGCTTCTGTTAAAACATTTATAACTATTCCTATTCTAAGTGTGATGTAAGTATAGTGAATCCAGTAACTCAATAGCTGAAATTTCTTAGAATGCTTAATTCTCAAGAAATCACACTTCAGTTACATTTCAAACACATAATAAATAAATGTGTAAGGAAAAGAATGGGAAGAGTAAGAGGGTTGGAGGATGATGACCAAGCTGTTTGGGGTGTACCAGGATAATTATACCATAATAGCAACTCAGGGCATATTTTGGAAAATCTCTAGGAAAATATTTATAAAAAGCTATTAGAGAAAAATGTCATAAGTGTTTAGTCAGCTTGGGTTGCCTAACAAATACTACACATGAGGGGCTTAAAAAACAAAAAAATTATTCCTCACAGTTCTGGAGGCTGGAAAGTCCAAGATCAAGATGCCATCATGGTCTGGTTGTGGTAAGAGCTGTCTTTCTGGCTTGTAGATTGTGGCCTTCTCACTATGTTCTTTGGTGTTTCTTCCTCTTATTATAAGGGTATTAATCCTAATGATTTAAGGCCCCACCTTATGATCTCATTTAACCTTCATCACTTCCTCACAGGCCCTATTTCCAAATATAGCCACATTGGGGATTTGGATTTTAATATATGAATTTGGGGAGATGCAAACATTTAGTCTGTAACAATAAATAAAAGGCTATCAAATACAAGAAGGATTCTTTTTTTCTTAAAATTAAACATAACATTACTTTCTTTTAAGTGTTAATGGATTATGTATTTATTGTGTGTGATTTTGGTTTTATTTGCTAGCTATATTTGAGGGAGGATCAGAAACAGAAATTCCAGTGACTAGATGGCTCTCCTTTGGGATAACTTATGCAGGTACTGTAATTCTGTGAGAATAGCTTAATAGCAGAATTTTAAATACTGTGCTTTAGATGAACTAACAAGGTGTGAAAGAATATATTACAAACCATCAATATATCTAAATTTAGAATTGCTTTAAGACAACATTACTGTTAGGGTAACTGGGTGGCTCAGTCAGTTAAGCATCTGCCTTCGGCTCAGGTCATGATCCCAGGATCCTGGGATCGAGTTCTGCAACAGGCTCCCTCTGCCTGCCTCTCTCTCTCATGCTCTCTCTCTCTCTGACAAATAAATAAATAAAATCTTAAAAAAAAGACAACATTACTGTTAAGATATGTAACTGAAAAGCTTGAGCCAAGGATTGATGAGGAGAATCAACCAGATTTATCAGAATGGCAGATAAATGTCTGGGGAAATAGTGTTCAATGCAATATTATAAAGATAGTAATAAAACATTAGTAGGAATTGGAACAGATAAACAAACTGAAATTATCCAAAAAAAAAAAAAGTGTAGCAGAAAGTAAAACTAAAAGATTATCCTTTGACTAGTCCCTACTCTCTTTGTAATTTTTTTTCCCATCAAAGATTCATTTTGTTCTCTGCTAAATCTTTCCTTTAGCTTGCTGCATTTAAACTGTATTGCAATATGGTTCTAACAAGTCTATGCAGATTATTACACTATTTTAGAAGATAAAACAAAAGCAGAAAAAAATGTTATACTTAATCTTTTTTTTTTTTTAATTTTATTATGTTATGTTAGTCACCATACAATACATCATTGGTTTTTGATGTGGTGATCCACGATCCATTGTTCATGTTATACTTAATCTTACCTCAAATCAATCTTAATTAACAAATTTCTTAAATCACCTCTATCCAAAAAAATTATAAAACTTTAACTTTCATGGTCATTTCTGTTTCCTTATTCATAAATTAATTATTAATGGTAGTCCTGTGCTTGCAAATTAAAGCCTTGATCTTGCTGTCTTATAAACCATTTGATTGCTCTAATTCTCTTCTACATGCACAGGCAGGTGTCATTCACACTTTTTTTCTATAAGGTAATCTAGCAACTACAAGTTGCAAGACCTTCTTTATAAGAGTGTTCTCTTAATAATTTCAAAATGATGCCACCCTCTCAAATCCCAAAGGATAATGCTAGTACGCCTTCCTTTTTAGAAATTTAGTTAGATGATCTTCCTAGGTAGTCAAGTACTTATATTTGAATTCTAAAAATATCAAACGTCCATTTATAAAAACACCCAAGACAGTAACAAAAACAGAAATCAAAGAATCAGATAGTTTGCAATTTAGAGGACAATAACACCACTTCCTGGTTTCTTCTAAAGATGGGTAATACAGTCCATACACTCTGACAATCAGATTAAATCAGTTATAACTATTGCATTATGTACACGAAAATATACATGTAAGTGTCAAGTAAGATTGATTTCCAAAATCCACAAAAGAAAATGTATTTTTGAATTCAAGTTAATTCAAAATTAACTTGATTAAGTATTAATTTATAAAGATTATTATTATAGAAGATGATGAGAAGGTCCAGTGGAAGGTGAAGGATTACCACATATATGGGCAAATTCTTTCATTAATTTCCTCAAAACTAGGATTGCCAGAGATAAAGTATGGACCTCCCATTTAAATATGAATTTCAGAAAAACAACAAAAAATTTTAGTTTATGTTCTATGCAATATTTCTACAAATTTATGCTAAAAATATTTGTTGCTTACCTGAAATTCATATTTAACTAGGTAATCCTATAGTTTTATTTGCTAAATATGGCAACACTATCACAAGGAGATTTGAGGCAGAACTATAAAATAAGTTAATTGGTTATCTTGCTTACATTAGAGACTAAATAAATGTTTGGGTAACAGACTGTGAGTACTAGAAATAACTTTTATCTTTTTTTTTTTTTTAACTGAAGCATCAGTTAAAATGCCTATTAGCTAGCATTTTAACCAGAAAATAATGTATGAACAACTATGATTTATAAATACATTTTAGAATTGTAATCTCTGAATGTCTTATTTGCACATATTTTCTGTCTATTGAATAAGTAATAGCTTGTCCTTTGAGAATATTTAATATATGCAGCTTTTCTTTAAATCACGCTCATACTTGAGTAAAATAAAAATACAGTTAAAGAAAATGTCATGATGGATTAGAAAGTCAAGAGCGCAGTGGAGAGCTGCAATGCTTTCTATCTGAAGGAGAGAGTGAGACTATATCCTCAGGAGTAGCTGCCCCGTTGAAATGAGATGATGTAGTTGGATATTTAAGAAAGCACAGTAGTAGATTCGGGGTCACATCAGGGATTGAAATGAGGAAAGTCCTTGTCATTTTTATTTCACCAGTTGGAGTAACTTTTCAACTTGTGAAAAGTGGAGCACAGATCCTGGAAATTGAAATCCTTTCCTAAAGCACAGGCAAGTGCAGGGCAATCAATGGCAATATCAGATTGAAGCTCATGCCTGTTAATCAATGTGACTTAACCCCGATTTGGGGAAAAATTATTTTGAGGATGAGAATATCAACCCTGTGCACTCCCCTGCGTTTTTGCTGAGGGTGACAATTATTTCTTATCAGGAATGATATGGAGCCTTCTCAAATGAAGATGTGCAAGAATAATGGTTGCTAGTGAGGGGGAGAAGGATGGGAGCTGGGTGTTAGCCAGTTCTTCTGCAGCAAACATGCTATCTGCAAACACTAAGCAAGACAGCAGTTGTCATACACTCTCAATTTCTAATGCTGGGTCAACAGCTTACTGGTAAAACCTACATAAATTGCTTAGTCTGTCAGCTTCCTTTCTGTTAAGTGAAATGAACTCGAAGGTCTTTCCATCTCTTACCAACTCTGACTATGCCAATGATAAGGACCCTCATGAACTAGAATATTTAACTGTCTTATATGAATTTCTTAGGCTTATGAGCATGTAAGTACTGAAACTTCATTTCCTGGGAGGGTATGTTGGATGAAGGTATTCTGAATGTTTCTAAGTGTCTTTTTACACACTAAATTTCAGTCATTTATGCAAGTTGATTGCATCCCTGACATAGGGTTTACAAGAGGTTGAACACTTTAAAAACATTAGCAATATTTATCTGTCTTAGGAACAGAGGTCTCTTTCCATAGAGCTATGCTCCAAATTAGATTTACAAGCATGCATTTCCATCTCTTGGATTCTTTTGAGTCACAGCAGGGGGTGAAACCATTATGCAAGGATTCTGTACTATCCTCTTTCTGAAACCCTCAACTTACTGCTCTGTATTGGAATGGAAATAATGGCAAGTAAATGAAACTCCTGTTAGAGTGGTTTTGAGCTCAGGCCTGACAGACGTGGACCATAGTAGCTATGTGAACTTGGGCAAGTTATCTTGTCTCCTTATGCCTGTATTTAACCATAAGGATAATAATTTACCAATCTCATAGGATTGTTGTGAATGTACTTGTGAATGCTTAACACAGTCATATAATAAATGTTCAAAAATTGTAGCTATTGTTGCTATCATGCTGCTACTACTATTATTAAAATAATTTTTTTTATTAGAAAACTGGTAGGAGCTTAATTAGAAGTCAGTTCTGCTTTTTTTTCAAGTCCACTGAATCCTCTAACACATATATCAATAAAATCAGGCTTAAATAAATTGGTGAAAAGAAGAGCTTTCCACTTTATGAATATTCATGGACTATGTCTACAATAATCCTGAATGTAACAGAGATAATGTGAGATGCAGTTTTTTTAAAAATGATGAATGGGAGACAAACCATAAGAGACTCTTAATCTCAGGATACAAACTGAGGGTTGCTGGAGTGGTGGGGGTGGGAGAGATGGCGTGGCTGGGTGGTGGGCATTGGGGAGGGTATGTGCTATGGTGAGTGCTGTGACTTGTGTAAGACTGATGAGTCACAGACCTGTACCTCTGAAACAAATAATACATTATATGTTAATAAAAAAAATTTAAAAAGGATGAATGGGGAAAGCAAATTTATTTGTCTGTATCAGTGCTCTATACCTGACAAGCAATATGCAGTCAATAAATAGATTATTTTTAAATTATGTTAGATAACTAATACAATTTTTCTATGTAAGACAAACACCTGTATATATATATATGAGCTGAGTGTAGGATGTTAATGTAGAAAGCCAGGTTCATCATAGGGATAATGCTCTATTAAATAAACTCTTTCTTCATTTTACCTCATGACATAATTTCAGTCTAGAAGGATCCTTCCTTTAGCCAGGAGAAGGCAATGACTAAACACCAAGTGTTAAAAAGTACCAGCTGAAAGTATTGTTAATTTTAAAGTGAAATGCCCTGAAATACCTGAGCAATTTCAAATGTCTCCTGTTCAGAGATTTCATGTTAACTGAAATTCCCATTATTAGACTCAATTCTTTGCGATATGGTACAATTTCCAGGAGCTTTCATTAAAAGTTAGAGTATTAATATAGAACCATTAGCCATTGAAAATATAATGGGCTTTGAGGAGCAGGCAAAATTCAGCGTGAGAAAGGAAACAGGCATAGAACACAAGAATTAAAGGGGACAATAATAAATAGCATGAAAAAAATTAGAATATGGAGTCATAGAGAAAGAGGAAATGAAGAGAGAATAAGAAAATACATCTGTGCTTAATTTGATCTAAAACCTAGTGTCAAAGACTTCTAAGGCATTTTACAGAGAAGAACTTAAAGGGAAATGGATAATTTTGAGATCCATTTATAATAAAAAAAAAAACCTCCTAACTCAAAAATTTTGTGCTTTGTCTCTTCCAGTCTATATGTATTTGAAACTTTCTCAAGTTTATTGCATTGGTTAAGACTTCTAGTCTAATGTTGAATAGATAAGTGAGTTTGGACATCCTTGTACTACCCTATCTTAGACAATAGCTTTCAGCCATCACCATGAAATAACACATTAACTATGCATTTTTGTAGATGTTCTCTACCATGTGAGGGAGTTTGTTTCTATTTGTAGTTTCTGAAGTTTTTATCATAAATGATGTTGAATTTTATCTCATGTATTCTATGTCTATTAGGATGATCAAATTGTTTTTCAAAATGTTTTGTCAGTTAATGTGGTGGTTTATTTTGATTGATTTCCAAATGTCAAACAAACCTGCATTCCTGGGATAAATGCCATTTGATTGTAGTATATTATTCTTTTTATATATCACTGATTCAACTTGTTAATACTTTTAAAGGATTTTTGCCTCAAGGTCCATGACAATAGGCATCCCAGTAGTGTTTTGTTTATTTGTCCTCATAATATCTGTTTGTTTTTCATATCATGGTATGATATGGCTTTGTAAAATAAGTGGGATATTGTTTCCTCCTTTTCTAGTTTCTGGAAGTAGAAGTGAATGATTGATTCTAACATTTGGTAGAATTAACCACTGAGGCTTTTTGGACCCAGGGTTTTCTATATTAGGATGTTTTTTAACTACAAATTGAATTTCATTAGTAAATATGAAGATATTCAAGTTACTTATTTTTGGTGAACTGTATTAGTTTATATCTTTAAAGGACAATTTCCATTTCATCTAAATTATCAAATATATCTGCATAAAATTGTCATTTTTATTTAACTACTATAGCATCCAATTGGTAACCTTGCCCACTCTTTTATTCATGTTATTGGTAATTTATGCACTGAATAATAATAAAATATGATTCATCAAAAGTTGTTATTAAAGAAATGCTTAGAGAAAAAATTATAGCTTCAAATGAAGAGGGGTTGTAAATCTAAACTAATCTTCAAACTCAAGTAGGAAGAAAATTAAGTTAGAAAGTAGGAAAAGAAAAATAACATATATAGTAGCAAAATATTAATAAAATAAAATAAGAGAAAATCAACAGCCAGAAGTTTATTCTCTGAAGAGACTGACAAATTAATCAAACCTCCAGTAAAACTGATCAAGAAAAGGAGAGAATATATAAGTTTTTTTGAAAAGGAGAACCTCATATGAACACCACAGACATTAAAGGGATAATAAGAGGTAGTTAAAAAGAAATTTATGCTAATTTTAAGGAATTATAGTTATATAAACTATGTTCTCTAACCACATGAAAATTAAATTAAAGCTGTTGAAAGACAACTAGAAATTCTCCAAATGCTTGCATAAATTATGCAAGACATTTCTAAATTAAAATACTAATGTATACAGGAAATTGGAAAATACGTTGAACTGAATAGCTAAAAAGAGGGCTTGCCAATAAATTTATAGCATTAAGTACTTAGGAAAAGAAGAAACATCTAAAATGAATTTTTAAATTTAACAGATTTTCTTTTTTTATTTTCTGATTAGAATCAAATTCAATATTTTTTTTTTTAGTGTCTCTGAAATGCAAACTTCTTTGCATGCCAATAGTTAATAGCAACATTGTCTATCATGTCTTCCGAATTATCTTTTCTCTGTAAATACGTATTTTTTAACTTCCCTGATCACCATGTTCTAGCATACATGAATGTTCAAAGGATTCTAATTTCCTCTACCAACTTCTCTTCCCTCATCATTTCCTCATTTTACTTAGTTCTTTTTAACTTGTTTTTTGGTAAGTTTTTATTTAAATCTAGTTAGTTAACATATAGTGTAATATTGGTTTCAGGAGTAGAATTTAGTGATTCATCACTTATATCTAACACCCAGTGCTCATCACAACAAGTGCCCTCCTTAATACCCATCACCCATTTAGCCCATCCCCTACCCATTTCCCTCCATTAACCCTCAGTTTGTTCTCTGTCATTAAGAGTCTCTTATGGTTTGCCTCCCTCCCTTTTTCCCCCTATGTTCATCTGTTTTTTTCTTAAATTCCACAAGTGAGTGAAATTATATGGTATTTGTCTTTCTCTGATTGACTTATTTCGCTTACACCTTAATACACCTTACACAATAATACACCTTAGCTGCCTCCAGATAGTTTCAAATGGCAAGATTTCATTCTTTCTGATAGCTGAGTAATATTCCACTCTCTCTATTGATAGATAGATAGATAGATAGATAGAGAGATAGATAGATATAGATACAGATTTAGGTATATATATGTATACCACCTCTTCTTTATCCATTCATTTGTTGATGGACATTTAGACTCTTTCCATAATTTGGCTATTGTTGATAATGCTGCTATAAACATCGGGGTGCATGTGCCCCTTCAAATCAGTATTCTTGTATCCTTTGGGCAAATACCCAGTAGTACAATTGCTGGGTCATATGGTAGTTCTATTTTTAACTTTTTGAGGAACCTCCATACTGTTTTCCAGAGTGGCTGCACGATTTGCATTCCCACCAACAGTGTAAGAGGGTTCCCCTTTGTCTGCATCCTCACCAACATCTGTTGTTTTCTGGGTTTAGCTATTCTGACAGGTGTGAGGTGGTATCTCATTGTGGGTTTGATTTGTATTCCCTGATGATGAGTGATGTTGAGCATCTTCTCATAGATCTGTTGGCCATTTGTATGTGTTCTTTGGAAAAATGTCTATTCATGTCTTCTGCTTATTTCTTAACTCGTTTTTAATGATACTAAAGAGTACTCTGGAAAAGGAGATGGGTGACACAAGAAACATTTCCATAGCAGTAATAGCTATCAGCCTCCTCTCAGAGTTGTTCACTACTGGCAAGAGTGCAATAAAGTTGGACTTTGCTTTCAAATAGAACACTGGCCAAAGTGCCATGGACAAGAGTACCTTTTCTTCTTTTTTGAACTTTTTCTTAAGCTTCACATCAACTCTGATCGATTACTTATTCAATGATTTTTTTATTCATTCATATATTCACTTAGTCAAATAATCTGTTTTTGTATTTTTATGACCTATGTTTTGTTAGATGTAGGAAATGAAAGAATTCTTCCATTCATCAAAGGCATTGTTAAATGCCAGAAAAAAATAATTAATTTTTATCCAAATAACTTATTTAAAGCAAAGCAAATAATTATGGCAATGTTGTCATGCCCAAATTTAAAAAGCCAATTCTGTCACAGTGTACATAAACAGCACTACAGTATTTTCTCCCATGCATACTTATTTGTGAAATAAAAAAAATAAATAAAAACTTTTTAAAAATAATTGTGATTATTTGTATCCTCCTGCCTATCCATGTGAAGTTCCTTGTAGATGAAACTTTTTTTTTCTTTTATTTACTCTTATAGTGTCCTCTGATTACTCTTTCTACTTCACATGCTAATCATTTTTCCTTTTAATGTTATTTCCCTTAGACTGTACTGGCCACTCTTTAAAAACAAAAAACAAAAAACAACGTATTAGCATCTTCTGGTATCTTCCCTGACTTAATGCAGGTAACCGCACAATAAAAATACCTTAATAGGGGCGCCTGGGTGGCTCAGATGTTAAGCATCTGCCTTCGGCTCAGATCATGATCCCAGGGTCCTGGGATCGAGCCCCGCATTGGGCTCCCTGCTCCTCGGGGAGCCTGCTTCTCCCTCTCCCACTCCCCCTGCTTGTGTTCATTCTCACTGTGTCTCTCTCTGTCAAATAAATAAATAAAATCTTTAAAAAAAATAATAAACAGTTCAGTTTGATACTATAATGAGACAGAGGGGCAGAAAAAGAACAGAAAAAGCTAAATTGATCTTCTTTTGTATATTCTCCATAAATCATTTTGTATATGTATTGGTGATACTCAAATGGTTCAGCTTTATTGTGCTGCTCTCTAGTAGACATTTTGGGGTTTTTTTAGATTAAATATTTTAGCACAGTTATGTATCCAATGGTAGTAAATGCCATCTCAAGTGTTCCATAAAAAAAGCAGATACAATTAATTTTTTGTTATATGATACAAAATTCATTCACAACCAAGAATAAGTTTTAAATTACTTATACAGAAATTGAGATTGTTCATCATTACAAATAATTCCATCTGGCAGGGATTCATAGAACCCACTTCACACCATGACTCTTGATGAGTTGACTGTTCCTTACTGTGACATATCCTTTTACCTTAACTGGAAACCTCAGGAGGTAGACTGTGTTCATAATTGAAAACATAATTGAAAACAAAATTCACACAATGTCATTTAAAAAGTCAAAGTTATGATTTGCACATTTATTGTATTGAAGTAAAATTAATCATATACCAGAAATATAGATGTCAAATTTAGTAGTATTTTAATAAGCCATGAACAATGGCATGCAAGGAAAAAAATACATAGTTGAAAATAAATTTCCTTTCTTAATACATTGCTTGCCTTATTCATAAAAAAGCATCTTGTTTTCTGAAAGTGATCTGATCTTATGTCTGGATGTTGAGCCTCATTATTTATATATCTGTGCTTGTACAGTGTAGTCATTCAGAACACCGACTCTGAAACAGAATAAACAAACTGCTCTGGTTTGAATGCTCTATCTACCTCTTACTAAATTCATGACCTTGGACAAGGATCTTAACAAAATTAGGTCTCAGTTTCCATATCAGCAGAATGGGGATAACAATATTAGCCATGAAAGAGTGCTCTGAAGTACTAAAACCCCAAAGTAAATGGAACAGTCTTTTGTCCTTTTCCAACCCCTTAGGGAAAACTATAGTCAGTTATTTGTGTCCTTTCGTACTTATCTCTCTACTTCCAAATAATTTGTTTATTTTTCTGTCTTGATTTAATTAATTCAGTATTATCTTTTTATTTCTTTTTGTGTTGTTTTCTAATCACCCTCCCTTAGCACTTTCTTCCAAGTTGTTTTGGAGACATAAGCCCTACAGTTTAATAAAGATAATTTGTATAATGTCTTCATCACTTACTAGTTATGTGATATTCAGCATCATATTTATTCTCTTTATCATCAGATTTGAATGAAAACAGTAATACTACCTACCCTACAGCATGCTCAGGAAAATTAAGTAAAACAATATATATAAACTAATCAGCACAGGGGCTAATATGATTGCTCAATTATTATTTTTATTACCCTAAGTCCTAGCCTCTGGAGTTCCAGTTTCTGTCTTCACCCAGCTAGATGTTCATTCCTTACCTAATCTGCTCTATCCTAGTTCCTAAAATCCTATTTCTGATGAAACAAACCAAAAAATTACCAGCAGCTCCCAGCCTTTTCAACCACACATGTAACATCTGATTTCAGGACTTGGAAATCGAGTCTTACCTAGAATCCCACAACTTGAAATATTATAAAAAAAATCAGAGCCGCCAGTCTGCTTTTCTGTCAGCATATCTGGTTTCCTGTGCTCTGTGGACAAATTCTGAGAATTTTTGGCTGTGAGTAATAAACCACCTCCACCTCTCCCCGCAAACATACTTTTTTGATAGCCTAGTTCTCTAAACTGAAAATTCTGCCTTAATTATTCAGTCATGGGTCAGTTTTTTTTATATAACCTCAGACTGTTCTAAGTTGAGATCTACCTCAACCATCTTTCCCCTACACTAAATCCTACTTTCTACAACCATTTATGTGACTACTGTTTCATATGGACTTATCTCCCAAGGTTAAGCTGAAATGAGGCTACCTCCCAGAAACACCTATTACCATGTACTCACTAGGCTGGATTTGAGTCTTGGTTGAGCTTGACTGGGTTTGGTTATTAAGTTGGCCTGCATTTCAGTGACATATTCCCTTCCCAGGGAAAGGTTTTCAGTTAGTCCAAATGATATAATCTCTTTCCAGAGTAAATAATATAGTGTGTTCAAATATAGAAAATAACTACATTTGCTTTATATATTGTACCTTTTATATTAGAAAAAAAATTGATGTCCTTGGATTCCATTAAGTCAGTTCAAAAACTAATAAAATTGCAACATAATAATATGAATAATAAAAATAATTTGATGATTTATGAATGGATGAAAACTCACTATTACCTACATTTTAAATAAGAATTTTATTTTCCTTCAGACTCTTTTCTTTGTATCTATGTTTCATATCCTCTTGTGTTTCACACCTCATTTACTTTTCTTTAGACCTCTTTCTGTCCTGTATTTTATTCATTCCATTTTATTTATGTTTCTCTCATCTACTGAGACCTCCCCACTGGCATTATAGATATTTCTTGGCAAGAGGTGACTTGTTTTTCATTTCTTTGCTCTATTATTTTCTTTCCTGAAAAATTCAATGAACAAATATATACTCACGTGAATATTCCATCACAAAAGGAACCTAGGAGGAAGGTGATATCGGTCATTTTCAATGCCCTTTTCCCCCCATTCTCATGGCTCTGGGGCTCCCTAATGCTTCATGTTTTCTTTCCCATAGATTAGTAGATACTTTTGTATAACATTCATCTGGGAACCACTTGATCTTCTGTAAATTTGTCACTATAGACCTAAATTAAGGCAGTTGGCAGAAGTCACTGCTGCAAATAGGTAGCTTACAAAAGGGAGATCCAAATAACTGATGGTAAAGCAACAAATATTTTTTCCCCTACTTTTACCTGCTTTCCCATTATATACAGTTCACAAATTTGAAATTCCTTCTGCAAGAAGTGGAACATTTTTTTTTTGTCATTTAATTTCCATTTTGGTTTCCTTTAAACTGTGTCTTTTTTTTTAAAGCCACATAAGTTTTGTATTACCAAACTAGAGTTAAAAATTTATGCTAAGAATGTTGGTAAAAGTAAACTTTAAATTTGATTATGTTTTAATAAAACGAAATAAAGATATCCTTTGTTTTGAATCATTATTATGATTGACTCTATTCTATCTTATAAAATCTCTCTATAAATCTGGTCTAAATAACATTTCAATTATTAATTCATTAATTGTAATTTTTCCCCAGACCTTGTGGTTATACCAAAATATGTGCATCTAACACTAAACAAAGGAAAGATTACATTAGACTTACCTGATAAATCTTGTCTTTGCATGATATATCTTAATACCAAGTATTTATCAATGAAACATAAGCAACAGTTTTAATTGTCTATAAAATTATATACCTAATCTGACTCATATTAATTTCTCTGGAGACATCTCTTACTTCTATTAACTCACAGCTTTTCAAGATGTCCTTTCAAGCTCTCTTTGACTTTTAAACCTTTAAAGACCTCGTTCCCACTCGCTAGAAATAAATACCTCACCCCTCTCTGTAGGGAATATACAGACAAATCTATTCAGTTCTCAGTTGAAATGTAGTTTTATAAAAAAAATCCATCCTAGGGGCACCTGGGTGGCTCAGTCAGTTGAGCGTCTGCCTTCGGCTCAGGTCATGATCCTGGGGTCCTGGGATCAAGTTCCACATTGTGCTCTTTGCTCAGTGTGGAACCTGCTTCTCCCTCTGCCCCTCCCTGCATTCGTGCTCTCTCTCTCACTCTAGTGCAAATAAATAAATAAATAAATAAATAAATAAAATCTTTTTTAAAAAATCTGGTTAAGTGGTCTGTGCTCTCAGAGCTCCCTTTCCTTCCCTTTGTAGCAGTTATCACAAATGCAGTCAAGCACACATTAGCATGATTAGTTATTATTAACTGCCTTACTATATGCAAAGTTCCATATCAATTGTTATGCTATTCATTGCTGTATTTCCAGTTCTTAGCACTTACAGTATGTCCCAGCTCTGGCATATATTAAGTGATTGGCAAATATTTGTTCAATTAATTAATACATCAATGAAAAGGCAGGTGACAGTGTAAGTAATATTGAAGTAAACATAAGGTGCTCAAGACTACAGTCCTTTTCCATATACGTATAAAATCATAGGAAGTAAAAGACTGTTCAGAAATGTAAATAAAAACACATAAAAAGCAAATATAGAAATATATATTTTAAACTTGACACTCAAATTTAGCATTATTTGGTACTATCAAGAAATTTGTGATTTCTTTCACTGTGAAACTCAGAATTACAGTCAAATCATTCTTAAGCTTTCAATCTCAAAGGGATATGAAATCATTAAGCATACAGACTTTAATTAAAAGGCACTTTCAGCTCTATCCTTAAAGAAAAGTTAGTGTTATTACATTATATAATTTACTATATTCCCATCAACACCATGGATTATTGCATTTCCAAGGTATTTTCTCAGTCTATAAACATATTTTTTCTTTGTAAGTACTTTTAAAATGCTAGGTTCATTTTTTTTTATAATTTCAAAAACCCAAAAGGACAAACAAATATAATATCACACATCTATGTTGAAAGGAATGGAGTTCCATAGATTCAGGGTATAATTATTCACTGAGGATATAATATGAAACATTTCCCAAAATGAATTGCTTACTGAACCCTTTTAATACGGAAATCTGGAAACTCTTCTACACTAAAGTCTTATTTATTCTTTCAACAAATACTAGTTTAACATATACCATAGTCTATACCACCACGTACTATACTCTATACTCACTTTTTTAAACCCTGTGTGTGTGAGAGAGAGAATACCTATGCATACACAACACACAACAGGAAGTCACGGTCTAAGTGAGAAATAGAAGAGTTAATCTTCTATTTTATTATAAGTTGAAGATTTTTAAATGATTTTTAACCATGTATTAGTTTTGCCTCAATACAGGAGACTTTGCAAAACCTTCATAGTGTAGGTGTCACCTGAATTGAGTCTTAATTGATGTGGAAGAACTATACTGTTACACTTATTATACCTTGAGCATAATACCTGAGAAATGGAAAAAAAAACAAGATTAGAGAGAGACTGGGATTAGACCAGGAATTGCATTTCATGCAAAGTACTTTAAATGTTATTTTCTAGAAAATGGAGGCCATTGAAGGATTTTTAGCAAGAAAGCAACAGGAGGGTATTTTCAGCAATGTGGAAAATGGTTGAGAGGAGGACTATACATAGATGACAACAGGAAGATCATTACATTCAAACAAGAGATTATGAGGATGTGAATTAATACAGTGGTACTAGACCTGCAGAGATTCAGATGGACAGGAAAGATTATATATAACAGGAATCAGTGACCAGTTGGTTGTGGAAGATAAAGGAATAGGAGAAGCTCAGTTCCAAATTTAGGTGCCTGAGTAAATGAGGCTATTAACTAGCCTAGAAAATGAGCAATGGATTTTATATTGAGATTAATTATGAATTCAAATTTAGCTGCCAGAGATTGATTTGATTATGGATCATCTATGTGGAGTTTCAGAGTTGTATAAATAGGGAAAGATTAGATATATAGATGTTGGTTTAGATAGTTCAAGTGTTGGTTGTACTTTGAGGGTTGTATACATAGATAATTAAAATCTAGACCACAGATGAAATTTTCAGAATTCATAATGGCTAAGAAGAATTAAAAAGGAGAAGCTGGAAAGCAGAGAAACTGCATTTAGGGGTAGAAGGAAAACACAGTGAATAGTGTGGCCAGAATACAACATGGTCTCAGCGTGGTATGGTCCAGAGAACAGGATTTTTGTTAGTTTAGGGATCTTCTCTGAAGTTAATGATGACTTTCCCAGGTTTCCAGAATATGATTGGATGGAATTGCTTCCAAGGTTTATCTGGTCACTCTTTATTATTATTTTTTTAAGATTTTATTTATTTATTTGTGAGAGAGAGAGCATGAGACAGAGTGTGTGTGAGAGAGAGAGCACAAGCAGAGGTGGTGTGGGGGGGACAGAGGGAGAAGCAGGCTCCCTACCAAGCAGGGAACCTGATGCGGGACTCAGTCCCAGGACCCCAGGATCATGACCTGAGCCGAAGGCTCACTTAACCAACTAAGCCACCCAGGCACCCTGGTCACTCTTTATTTACTACCTAATACAGTACTAATAAAGGAGCTGACGATAAGATTTACACAAGCTGTCCATCTTTCTTTGAAAGTAGGCAAGTCTTTCTATAGCCAATATTTTACTTTCTTCCAGAAGTCTTAAAGGCCCCTGATCTTATCCAGGGGAATAAAATATATGCATCATAAAAATATAAACTAGACAATGTGTTCCCTCTACACATATAGAATGTATACTAATATTATAACATGCCTGAGGACATGGTTAACTTAGAAAAGCATGCGCTGGAGATGGGCATATAAAATCCTTTTAACATTTCTTGTGAGACTGGTTTAGTGAACTCCATTAGCTTTTGCTTATCTGGAAAACTCTATTACTCCTTCAATTCTGAATGATAACTTTGCCAGGTAGAGTATTCTTAGAAGTTTGTTTGTTTGTTTTTTCCTTCAGCCCTTGGAATATATTGTGCCACTCTCTTCTGGCCTGCAAAATTTCCACTGAAAAATCTGTTGTTAACTTTATGGGAGTTTTCTTGTATATTTTTCTCTTTCTGGTTTTAAGATTCTCTCCTTGTCTTTAACTTTTGACATTTTAATTATAATGTATCTTGATGTGGGTCTCTTTGGGTTCATCTTATTTGGAACTCTCTGGATCTGGATGTTTCTTTCCCCAGGTTAGGAAATGACAAAAACTACTAGGTGTTAAAAAAATATCCAAGTGATAAATATAGATTTAGGTGACTGTTATCATGGGTGGATTAACTGGTATTTATTAGAATGGGGGCATTTATTATTTAATTACTTAGATTCCTTCAAAATAGACAATCTCTACACTTCACTGGCATGTTTAAGTTAACAAAACTTTTTGTTAACTACAGAGAAACAGTTATCTATGGGAAAGGGGAATAGGCAGGCATAGCTTTTGAGTACCTGCTCTACGCAGGAAGGACCTTTTATCTGATGGTGGAGAAAGTGACACTGACACTCAAAGAACTCAGAACTTATCATGACTAGAATCTAGTGCCATGAGGACGTAGAAGACTTTGGGGGTTTTTTTGTTTATTTGTTTGTTTTTAAGTCTATATACTTGTGTGTGGGTGTGTTTACATAGAGATTTAATTAATGACTCTTCCAGAATACTATAAACCTCATCAGCAAAGGGGTCATACCGATAAGTCTATGTATTTTTTGATTGATTCATAGTAGCACCTGGGATATAGTAAGCGTTCAATAAATATTTTTTGAATGAATGAATAAATGATGAATAAGTGAAAAGTAATCACAGTGAACAAAAAAGTAATCAAAGGATTTCAAAACTAGAAGAAAGGTATAAATAAAGGGCTACGGAAAGACGTAGAGAGAGATAATAAATTCTGACCAGACTGTTGGGCCACACACATGGGATGGAAGAATCAACATCTGAGCTGAATCTTGAAGAATAGAGTTTTGACAAATGCTCCAGTGGGGTGGAGCTCAAAGGGACAGCCTTTCTGCAGAGAAAATTTCAAAAGATCAGAGATAAGAAAGTGCATATTCAATCTGGAGAGTAGAAAGCAGTCTGGTGTTATTACATTGGAAAGAACCTGGTGGAAGACAAGAGTGATCCAAAGAGTGTGATAAGAGATAAGACTGAAGAGGCTGTTTGGAATCAGAATGTAAAATGAATTGTACTATACTTTGGATTTTATCCTATAGCCATGAACTTTAAATAAACAAAAAGAAGAAGAAGGAGAAGGAGGAGGAGAATGAAAGAATACTAAGAATTCTGCTAAAATTGTTAGAATTATTAAGCACTAATTTCAAAGAGGTCTGAAAATTTGCATTTTATCATTTTAATTTTGCTCACTTGAATATTGCATACATATTTGAGATTTTAAGTTGTACAAATTAGTATTTTCAAGTTCAAAAATTTTCAAACTTTCCATGTTGTATGTTCCAGTTCTAAAATAAGTCAATGTTGATTTAAAGGATAAACGTCTATACCATGCCTTAGAAACACCTGGGTGGCTCAGTTGGTTGAGTGTCTGCCTTCAGCCCAGGTCATGATCTTGGGGTCATGGAACCAAGCCCTGCATCAGGCTCAATGCTCAGTGGGAAGCCTGCTTCTCCCTCTCCCTCTGCCTGCTGCTGCCACTGCTTGTGCTCTCTCTGTCAAATAAATAAAATCTTTAAAAAAAAAAAAAAGAAAAGAAATAAGTTTGAAAAATAGTAAATAAATTTGACCATCTAGAAAAACAAACCAACTCACTTATTTTTTTTTTTTAAAGATTTGATTTATTTATTCATGAGAAACAGAGAGAGAGAGAGAGAGGCAGAGGGAGAAGCAGGCTCCCAAGGAGCAGGGAGCCTGATGTGGGACTCGATCCCAGGACCCTGGGATCATGACCTGAGCCGAAGGCAGACGCTTAACCATCTGAGCCACCCAGGCGCCCCCAACTCACTTCTTAATATAACACTTCATACCAGAAGATATTAGAACAATCTATTTAAGATACACACAAGCAAACGAAATGTGAGCCAAGGATTTTATATCCATTCAAAACTGGTATAAAGGCCAAAGATAATCTGTTATGAATATAAGAGAACTCAGGACCTATGAACATTTCCTAGAGAGTCTACTAGAGTTCAAGCTTCAGACTACCAAAAAAATCAAGGGACAAGTTTGAGTAATATGTCTAGTGGCAAAAATTGAACAAATTTATCTGTAGAACAAAGACTAAATCCTATGTATAAAGGTTTTATTTTATATAAACTCTATATATTTTCTGAAAAAAATTGACATAAATGCACACAGTCGTGAAAGGATAACTAATATTCTCTCTCCAAGGCTTAATAGTGATCCAACAGATGCCCCTGACCTCCACATTATACTTACAGCTACAGAAACATCTATATTTGGTGTTGGTCTTGTTAATTAGCCAAAAACTCCTATTTGGCCTTCATTTTGGTCTTAGCCTTTGGGAGCCTAATTTAATGTTATATCTGACATTCTTCAAATTGTACATGGTCAAGTCACCATCATCATATCTAGTCAGTATAAAAATGTGAAAAATATAGCACTGAGCATCTCCTCTCATTTATTGTTTATCTCTTTTGAACAAATAAATGATTATGTAATTGAAAATATAATACAAATCAGGGCACCTGGGTGACTCAGTTGGTTAAGCGACTGCCTTCAGCTCAGGTCATGATCTCAGGGTCCTGGGATCGAGCCCCACATCGGGCCCCCTGTTCAGCGGGAAGCCTGCTTCTCCCTCTCCCACTCCCCCTGCTTATGTTCCCTCTCTCGCTGTCTCTCTCTGTCAAATAAATAAATAAAACCTTTAAAAAAAAAAAGAAAATATAATACCAATCAAAATAATGGATATTAAATTATATTTTAGTTCTAATATGCTTGGGCAACTAACATTCATAATATTAAAAAATGAACTTTGTGAAGTACATTTATTTATTTAAATGCATTTAAATCCCAAGGAACTCAAGAAAATATCTTACTTGAAACTTTTCTAAAACGATAGTGTAAACAAGTGAATGTAAAAAAAACTATGTGCATGGGGGCACCTGGATGTCTGTTAGTTAAGTGTCCAACTCTTACTTTCAGCTGACATCATGATCTCATGATGCTCATGTGTACCTGCACTCTCCTCTCTCTCTCTCTCAAAAAAAAAACCTATGTGCACGTATATAAATATATGTATATCTGTATACACACACACACACACACACACGCATGCTTGAAGGCAACAATCTACTCCTGACTATAGTGTGAAAGCATCTTTTCTTTTTTTCCTCTCTTGTATTTTAATCTATTTGTGTGTTTATTTTATTTTACTTTTTTATTTAAATTCATTAGCCAACGTATAGTAGTACAGCATTACTTTTTGATATAATGTTCAATGATTAGTTGTTTATAACACCCAGTCCTCATCACATCTTTTCTTTTTTTTTTTTTGTCAGACACTCTTATGCTTTATTCTTTTTTGTTTTTTTTATTAACATATAATGTATTATTTGTTTCAGAGGTACAGGTCTGTGACTCATCAGTCTTACACAAGTCACGGCACTCACCATAGCACATACCCTCCCCAATGTCCATCACCCAGACACCGCATCCCTCCCACCTCCCTCCACTCCAGCAAACCTCAGTTTGTTTCCTGAGATTAGGTCTCTTATGGTTTGTCTCCCTCTCTGGTTTTGTCCTGTTTCATTTTTCCCTCCCCTCCCCTATAATCCTCTGTCTTGTTTCTCAAATTCCTCATATCAGTGAGATCATATGATACTTGTCTTTCTGTGATTGACTTATTTTGCTTAGCATAATACCCTCTAGTTCCATCCACGTCGTTGCAAATGGCAAGATTTTTTTTTGATGGCTGCATAATATTCCATTGTGTATATATACCACATCTTCTTTATCCATTCATCTGTTGATGGACATCTAGGCTCTTTCCATAGTTTGGCTATTGTGGACATTGCTGCTATAAACATCGGGGTGCACGTGCCCCTTCAGATCACTACATTTGTATCTTTGGGGTAAATACCCAGTAGTTCAATTGCTGGGTCATCCAGTAGCTCTATTTTCAACTTTTTCCAGAGTGGCTGCACCAGCTTGCATTCCCACCAACAGTGTAGGAGGGTTCCCCTTTCTCTGCATCCTTGCCAACATCTGTCATTTCCTGACTTGTTAATTTTAGCCATTCTGACTGGTGTGAGGTGGTATCTCACTGAGGTTTTGATTTGTATTTCCCTAATGCAGAGTTATGTTGAGCACTTTTTCATGTGTCTGTTGGCCATTTGGATGTCTTCTTTGGAAAAAATGTCTGTTCATGTCTTCTGCCCATTTCTTGATTGGATCATTTGTACTTTGAGTATTAAGTTTAATAAGTTCTTTATAGATTTTGGATAATAGCCCTTTATCTGCTTTGTTTTTTGCAAATATCTTCTCCCATTCTTTTCGGTTGTCTTTTGGTTTTGTTGACTGTTTCCTTTGCTGTGCAAAAGCTTTTTATCTTGATGAAGTCCCAATAGTTCATTTTTGCGCTTGCTTCCCTTGCCTTTGGCGATGTGTCTAGGAAGAAGTTGCTGCGGCTGAGGTTGAAGAGGTTGCTGCCTGTGTTCTCCTCTAGGATTTTGATGGATTCCTATCTCACATTGAGGTCTTTCATCCATTTTGAGTCTGTTTTTGTGTGTGGTGTAAGGAAATGATCCAGTTTCTTTCTTCTGCATGTGGCTATCCGATTTTCCAAGCACCATTTGTTGAAGAGACTGTCTTTTTTCCACTGGACTTTCTTTCCTGCTTTGTCAAAGATTAGTTGACTGTAGAGTTGAGGGTCCATTTCTGGGCTCTCTATTCTGTTCCATTGATCTATCTGTCTGTTTTTTTGCCACTACCATACTGTCTTGATGA
>NC_138375.1:81844446-81873668 GCF_054177405.1 Leptonychotes weddellii | reverse complement strand
AAAAGTTGATGATATTTTGATAGGGATTGCATTAAATGTGTAGATTGCTCTAGGTAGCACTGACATCTTCACAATATTTGTTCTTCCGATCTATGAACATGGAACGTTTTTCCATTTCTTTGTGTCTTCCTCAATTTCTTTCATGAGAATTTTATAGTTTTCTGAGTACAGATTCTTTGCCTCTTTGGTTAGATTTATTCCTAGGTATCTTATGGGTTTTGGTGCAATTGTAAATGAGATCGACTCCTTAATTTCTTTCTTCTGTCTTGTTGGTGGTGTATAGAAATGCCACTGATTTCATATCCTGCCACTTTACTGAATTCCTGTATGAGTTCTAGCAGTTTTGGGTTGGAGTCTTTTGGGTTTTCCACATAAAGTATCATATCATCTGCAAAGAGTGAGATTTTGACTTCTTCTTTGCTGATTTGGATTCCTTTTATTTCTTTTTGTTGTCTAATTGCTGAGGCTAGGACTTCTAGTACTACGTTGAATAGCAGTGGTGATAGTGGAGATCCCTGCCATCATCACATCTTTTCAAGTGATATGCAGAAGCTTTACTTTCTAGTATTACTTCAATAAATTTGCATAATCACTTTCAAACAAACTTCTAATCCAGGAGATAAGTCTTTACCTTATTCAATTGCTTTCAAAGAGAATAAGAATTAAACCTTAATGACTTGGTGGCAGCATTACCATTGCCAATTTCCTCTATGGGTAGATTTAAAACCAAAGTAAAAGCATTTCTCTTATTCACTGACCCATCAGCTAAGAGTAAGAGTCCCTTTTAGAAATACAAATCTCATTTTTAATAAATCACAGTAGCAATTTAATATTTTCATATTTTAAAAATGAAAAAGTTATTGATTCTCCCTTATAAGATTTGACTATTTTAAATGATATGAAATATCATAATTTATTATTTTTACTTATATTATTCAGTTAATTCTTATACTCCAATAAATTCATTCCATGATGCTCGTATTCAACTGTAGCCCTAGTTTTAACCAAATATTGAGCTTAACATTGGTCATTTTGTAGTCAGCTAAATGTACCTATATCCACAACTATTCATAAATCCAGTTTAAGTATTACAATAATCTGAAGCACTCTTCCATAAATCTTCGAAAACTCCTAAAAACTCGTGTTCAAGTGAATTATTAAATCTCTCTAATGTTCACAAATAGGAACCTCAATGCAGTTGTTGTAATTCAGTAAGACTGGTTCTAAATAATAATTCTCCTTCAATGTGGGAATTAATGTGGCTTCCACATTTTTAGTATTACACTTAATAAACATTGCTGAGCACAATTTTTTTCTTTGAAATAGAATATTTTCAAAGGCTACATTTCTAGAAATGTAATTCATATTTGAAAAGGTATGAACATTTTTAAGTCTTGTGGTACTTATTTCCAAGATTATACCCATTCATTCTACCACCAGCAGTTCATGCAGGTAATGGTTATGTATTTAATAGAGCTGACCCTGCTGTCAAATGTTCTCTTTCAGCATGTGATACACAACTCTTTTTTGTTGAGTAATTCTTTTAACTGGGTAATTCACAGTGAAATAGTCATAATGATGAGGTGTTTCTTTTTTCTTTTATTAATTTCAAATTTGTTAGGCAAAATGAGTACTTACAACTTTATTGTGAACTCTACAAAAAAGGTCATCTTTATCCTTATCATGTATTAAAACACTTGAATATCAATAATTACATTAATTTCACAGAATTCTATCACTTCTCAGCCTTTTGGCTAAGATCAAGTGTAATTTCACAGAATTCACTTTTCAAAATGTCCATATAACTTTCTTTTTCACTAGTGTCTAAATGGATTTCAATTCGCAGATACAATAATATCTTTATAAGTGTTATACAAAAGAGGTTTTCTAGTTTATGCATTTTTCTAGATTTTAAATGAATTATAAAATCCCCTTAAAAAATAGAAAAAAGAACTGTTACACTGTGCCACAATAACAAAACAAAAATGATCATGATGTTAGTAAAATACTTATTGTTTACATTGTCTCAGATCATTGCAGAATTAAGAAAGGAATAAAGAAAAGGAATAATAGCCTTTTATAATAGATATAAATATTGTCTCAGTGTTCCAGAGAAACAGGACTAATAGGCTATAGATATAAATACAGATATAGATAGATATAGATATGCAGAGAGATTTATTTTAAGAGATGACTCATGCAGTTGTGGGTTCTAGCAAGTCCAAAATCCATAGGGCCGACTGGTAGTGTGGAAACACAGGCAGGATTTTTATGTTACAGACTTGAAACAGAATTCCTATTAACTAATCCAGGAAACCTCAGCTTTTGCTCTCAAGGCCTTCAACTGATTAGGTGAGGCCAATCCACATTATTGAAGGTAAACTCAATGATTATAAATGTTAACCACATCTAAAAAATATCTTCATAGCAGCTGCTAGATTAGTATTTGACTAAGCAGTTGGATACCATGGCCTATTCAAGTTGACACAGAAAATTTAACCATCCCAGGTATTTCATATTGATCGCTATAAATCATATCCAAAAAAATGAACATAATTTATTGGGTTACAGATATTTTGTAATGACTACACTTTTTCATGTAGATTAATTAATATAGCTCTGAATAAATTTAAAAACATTACTTTTATGTGTATTGTTCCTCTGGACACTATCGATTACTTCAAATCAAAAAAAAGATTTATCAAAACATTATTAAATATAATAAAATATTTTTCAAAATACAGCTCTCAGAATGGAGAAACTTAGAGAAAACTAAAATGTTTATGTTTAGACCTACAGCCATTCAACATTCAGGATGGAGATACATATTCAAGTTAATTTTTTCAGTATTAACAGGAGTTATATTTTAAACTATTATATAGAAAATATTTATTTTAAATATTGAGGCTAAAAATTGCTTATCAGTAAAGAATATATATAACAAACAGATAAATGGAATTTTTTTTTAGTTTTTCAGTGTTTTGTCTGAAGTCATCTCTACAAGGACAAGGAGTGATAGTTAAGTATGAAAATATGATTAAACAGTAGTGTAGATCCTTTTCCTAGCATGTGATAAAATATGGCCTGAACCAGTTTTGTAACTCTAAGCCCATTATAAGTTCCAACTTATCTACATAAGAAAAGAAGAGAAATTGGTTGTTAGATAATACAAAGGAAATTGTTGAAAAAGAGATGTAGTCTTAAACAGGAATTTCTTGTCTTTTACAGGTAGTACAATTCTGTTGTTTTTCTACTCATCTATTTGGGGAAAGACAGATTGTACTTTCCTCCTCAAACTAGTTAGAGACCAAGCAAAGACCTCTTCTGAGCCATAGGAGGTGCTTTTCAGAAAGGATACATCTTATTTCTAGGTAGATTCTTGTAAACTACAGAAACTTGTTGACTACTATCAGAGCAGAGCCACATGGATTTTTTTTTTTAAGAGCTGAATTATAAATGATGAAGCTGCCCTAGCCAATCTAGGTGATAAAAGAAGATTGCATTAGAGTGAGCTGCATTTCACCAACAATTTGTAAGAGTGAAGGTTTTCCAAGTTCCAATGTACACAATAGGATATAGCTGGATTAGTCTTATCTTGCATGATCCTTCACAAAGTGACTGCTTATCAGGATGAACAGATCCCTGACATATAATGCTGGAGCTCAGAAGCTGAGGTTGTGTTATAAAAAGATGGCCAGACAGGGAAGTATCCCTGTGTGGATCAGAGAAAAAGGTGGGTGGACAGAGTAGGGAAGGGGCAGGTGGGTAAGATTCTACAGAAAGAACCTGAGAGAGAAAGAACCACTGGTTGGACTCCTACTGTGGTAGAAGGCATTGAATAGCTTTCAGTGGTCAAGGGAGGACCACAAACAACTCCTGCTAAGTTTAGTGGCTTTTGTCCCTTTAACTCTAAACAATACTTCTTTCCAATCCTGGAGGCAAGAGAAGCAACTTGGTGAATGGGAGAGGACAGGTAGAAGGTCAAGGTAGGACAAAGAAAGATTATGCAACTTACCCCACTATGGAAACATAGAGCAGGCCTGCTTAACAGAAAGGGAGAAGCTTTGGATTGGAAGAAATGTTGACATGCTTTATTATATAGAAAGAAAGCTAAAAGTACCATGCAAATCAAAAAAACTCTTTGATATAAAACATTCATGATGATTTCAACAAAGCAATACACATTATGATTCTGCAGAAATATAATCAAAATAATGGGTATATTTTGAATAGCATACTAGGTATATTTTATTCCATTGAGCATTAAAATACTTAAAAATGGATTATGTTAGCCAGTAGCTCAACATGAAGCAAATTTTTATTTCTTACACTGACAGTAACTTAATACCATCATCTGTGGGCTGACTATAGATTTTCCTGTTGACCTATTCATGAGGAAGCTCATCACATTTGAATATAATATACACTGCAATAGAATTTAGATTTATTGCTTTGTAAGAATCTTAAAACTTAAAATATGAATAACTCAAGTTTCTATCACAAAAGAATATTGTTAAACAAATATCACCATTGTTACTATATTAAAAATTTATAGTGATGCATCATTCATACCTTTGCAAATATTTCATAATTATGTATATATAAATGTATAATACAAACCTTCACTCAGCAATGATTTTATATTTAACATAAGGGCCATAATTTAACCATGTTTTATTGGAGAGAGGGTATAAACTTTAGATTGATTCTACTATCTAAAATCCGTGGCCTATTCAGTCTATTTCTGAAAATGTACTTGAGATAATTAGGAAAACTTAGTGATTTTATACAGAGAGACATACATACACAAACATACAAAAATTTGGACAATCTCACTTTTGATAGAAAAAAATGAAGAGTGGATGCTATTAAAATAACTCCAGGAAATTAGGCATAAACTAGGATGCAAGCAAATATATCTTCATCCTAGAGATATAGCACAATATATTAAAATTTTCTTAATAGTAAATTATTCATAATTGGTACTTCTCAAACTTCTTTTTTTTTTTTTTTTAAAGATTTTATTTATTTATTAGAGAGAGAGCACATGAGAGGGGGGAGGGTCAGAGGGAGAAGCAGACCCCCTGCCGAGCAGGGAGCCCGATGCGGGACTCGATCCCGGGACTCCAGGATCATGACCTGAGCTGAAGGCAGTCGCGCAACCAACTGAGCCACCCAGGCGCCCGGTACTTCTCAAACTTCTAATGCAACTGCTTATGTAATTTATATTTTGATGTCTTGTAGGATTATTAATAACTATCATTTGCCAAGGCACTGATTTTAATTAAGATACACAGAGAAAATTAAATGCAGAATAGAGAATAAAAAATAAACATACAAATACAAAAACTGAGAATAGAAAAAAATTACAGATAATGATAAAATACCTTGAAATACCTAAACAGTATTACAACATTTAGAAATAGTGATATTTTCTCGAGGCACTGGGTGGCTCTTGGTTGAGCATCTGACTCCTGGTTCTGACTCAGATCACTATCTCAGGGTGCTGGAATCCAGCCCTGCGTTGGGCTCCAAGCTCAGTAAGTCTGCTTGAGATTCTCTCCCTCTGCCCCTCCCCCACTTGCACTCTCACACACACACTCTCTCGCTCAAATAAATAAATAAAATCCTTAAAAAAAAATACTGATGGGGTGCCTGGATGGCTCAGTTGGTTAAGCATCTGCCTTCAGCTCAGGTCATGATCCCAGTTTTCTGGGATCGAGCCCTGGGTCAGGTTCTCTGCTCAGTGGGGAGTCTGCTTATCCCTCTCTTTCTGTTCTACCCCCCCCACCCACTCATGCTTTTTCTCTCTCTTTCTTTCTCAAATAAAATCTTTTTTAAAAAGCTGATAATATTTTCTTGCACCCCAATATCTAAATAAAAATATCTTCATTTTCCTTTCTAAATATTTCTCAAATTCTTTGTTTCTCTAGCCTCTCTACCATCATATTACTCTCTTCGCTAATGCACACCATGCCTTTCACCATAGCCTTTCAACTGTTTTATCATTTGGAGATTCCTCCTTTTTTATACATCCTACACAATTCTCTCAAGCTAAACTTCATAAAATGCTATTTCATCACATGGGTCATTGTTTTATTCATCAACTATTTTTTGACTCCTATGTTCCGTGCTGCATAAAGCAAACATGATCATGGCCTCACTGACATTTCAGGTTTACTGGGGAGATACAGTAAACAAATAATTACCCAAAAAATATATAATTACTAGCTCTGATAACTGCTATGAAGAAAATGGACAGAATGCTATGACAAAAAGGGGCCTATCTAGGATCAGGAAAATTGAAAAGGCTTGTTTGATAAACTGACATTTATAACAAAACTTGAAGAATGGAGAAAGAAAATCCAGTCAGTGAAGTGAAAGGTAGATCATTGTGTGTATAGGAACTTAGAGGGAAATGCTTGGTGCATTCTAAACTCAAGAATGGTTAGACTCCTGGATCATAGAGTGAGAAGATATTATGAGATGCCTGGAGAGGTGCACAGAGACTTGATCATGTAGGGTCTGGGAGGCCATGCTAGAGATGTCATATTCTGTACTAAATGCAGTGGGAAGATAATAAAAGTTCTTGAGAATCAGTGCAAAGAATGCAGTAGAAGGGAGCTAGAAGGGTGGGATAAAATTTAGGAGAATATTGGGAGAAGTCTAAGTGGATATGGATTTGATTAAGATTTTGAAAGACTTTGGTTTATAGCAGAATTGACAGAAATTATAAATGACTACCCTATAACTTAAAATAATAGCCCACAGCAGCAAGTCAGAACTTTTCTACTTGAATTTGAAGACGATTTCAGATACCAACTTACAGGTGAAGTTGTTTCTTCCTCGCGCTACTACTCTAAGAATACTTCTGTATTATAAGTGTGGGGGTAACTTTTCCACATCAAGTAAATTCTCTGACTCTCTGTGGACACCAATTGGATATCTTATAATTTAATTTAATTCTGACATTATCTACCTGCAGGTGCTATCAGATTCCACAAGTTGAGGGTTCATCCCCATAAGACTATGCCACCTCATTTCAGATGCCAATTGAAAGTCAAGGTTTTTGCCTATGCATCTGAATATCTATAAATGAGAGGTTATGATCCCGTCCTCAGGTTTGATAATTTGCTAGGACGGCTCACATAGCTCAAGAAAATGGTTTACTTATTAGATAACGAGTTTATTATAAAGGCTACAACTCAAGAATAACCAGATGGAAGAGATGTATAAGTCAAAGTGTGGAGGGAAGGATTAGAGTTTCCATGTGCTCACTGGGTGGGCCATCCTCCCAGTACCTTCAACATGTTTACAACCCAGAAACCCCCTCAAACCCAGTAGTTTAGGATTTTTATGGAGGTGTTATTATGGAGGCATGGTTTCTTAAATCATTGGCCAAAGGTGTTCCTCTGTCTTCAGGCCCTCTCCCCTTCCTGAAGGTTAAGGGGGTGGGACTGAAAATTTCTATCCTCTAATCATTACCACTTGATTGGTTCCCTTGAGGCTATCCAGGAACCCCCAGCTACCAGTCATTTATTGAGCATACAGAAAGACATTTATTCATCGAAGAGTTCAAGGTTTTTAGGAGCTATGTGGCAAGAAACAAGAGGATGGAACAGAAACCAAATATATATTTCATATTATGTCACAAGTCCATCATTATTTTTCATATTTTTTTACATTTAAATTTCAGTCAACTCAAGCAGATCTCCATACTCCCCCAAAGGTTTGCCTATTCTTCTTTTTTTTTTTTTTAAAGATTTTATTTATTCATTTGAGAGAGAGAATGGGAGAGAGAGCACGAGAGGGGGGAGGGTCAGAGGGAGAAGCAGACTCCCTGCTGAGCAGGGAGCCCGATGCGGGACTCGATCCCGGGACCCCAGGATCATGACCTAAGCCGAAGGCAGTCGCTTAACCAACTGAGCCACCCAGGCGCCCAGGTTTGCCTATTCTTCTTATCCAACCTAGAATATCTTTCTTTCTCCATCTCCACCTCTTAACCAAATCAATTCTTTACAGTCTAACTGGAGTCTTTATATCTTCTAAAGTTTTGTGTTCTTCTTTTTTCCCCAGAAAATCTGAATACCATTATTGCAATTAACAAAGGTAGGAAGCATAGCATTCTGTTAAATATTCATTCATTCATTCATTCATCCATTCAACATAAAGATTGCCAATATTAAAATAGTTTCAATTATTCAAATGTGATAGAATCTTCTCTATGAGTCATATCCAACATGAATTAGGAAAGGCAGCATTTAAAATAGTTAAAACTCTTTTCTATTGCAAAAACTTCTATGGAATTTATATTGTTTGATTTTAACAAATTAGGAATATTCATTAAATATGCACTATAATCAGTAGGGCAAGATATGATTCAAAGAAATAACTGAAAATTCAAATTCATTCAGTATCTCAATTAGAATCTGCATTACATATATTTAGAACATTGACTCTTTCAGATACTTGAGAAATACTATGGTGGACTTGAATTAACTATAAATTTGATGGACAGAAAAAATCAGTATCATTTTTTTAAAGATTTTATTTTTTGAGAGCAGTTTTAGGTTCACAGCAAAAGTGAGAAGAAAGATCCTGTATACTCCTTGCCTTCACACATGCATAAACTCACCCATTATCAGCATACCTCACCAGAATGGTACATTTATTACAATTAATGAATCTGCACTGACACTTCATAATCATCTAAAGTCCACAGTTTATATTAGGATTCACCCTTGTTGTTGTACGTTCTGTGGTTTGTATAATGACTTGTATCCATCATTGTATAATCGTAAAAAATATTTTCACTTCAAGATCCTCTGTGCTGCATTTATTCATCCTCTCTTCTCCATCCCCCAGCCTCTGACAATCACTGATCATTTTATTGTCTCTATATAGTTTTTTACCTTTTCCAGAATGCCATATTTTTGGAATCATATAACATGTAGCCTTTCAGATTGACTTCTTTCACTTAGAAATATGCACTTTAAGTTGCTCCATATCTTTTCATGGGTTGATAGCTTATTTTTTTCTTGTTGTTAAATAACATTCCATTGATTGGTTGTATCACAATTTATCCATTCATCTACCAAAGGACATCTTGGTTGCTTCCAAGTTTGGGAAATTATGCATCAAACTACTAAAAAAATCTGTGTGCAAGCTTTTGTGCGGACATAAGTTTCCAACTCCTTTGAGTAAATATCAAGGAGTATGATTGTTGGATCATGGTAAGAGTATGTTTTGCTTTGTAAGAAACATCCAAACTGTCTTCCAAAGTGGCTGTACCATTTTGTATTCTCACCACTAATGTATGTGAGTTCTAATTGCTCCACAACATCAATAGCATTTTTTGTTCTGTGTTCCAAATTTTAGCCATTCTAATAGATGTGTAATAGTAGTGCCATTGCTGTTTTAATTTGTATGTTTCTGATAACTGATGTGTAGAGCATCCTTTTATATATTCATTTTGTCATCTACATATCTTCTTTAGTAAGGTGTCAGTTAAGATCTTTGGCCCATTTCTAAATTGGTTTATTTCCTTATACTGAGTTTTGAGAATTTTTTGTATAGTTTAACTAACAGTCCTTTATCATATATATCTTTGCAAATATTTTCTCCCTGGCTGTGATTTGTTTTCTTATTCTCTTGGCATTGTCTTTCATAGAACAGAAGTTTTTTGTTTTGTTTTGTTTTGTTCTTTTTTAATGTAGTCCAGCTTATCAATTTTTTGTTTCATGGATCATTCCTCTGCTGTTGTATCTGAAAAGTCTTTGCTATATCAAGGTCTTCTAGGTTTTATCCTATGCTATCTTCTGGGATATTATAATTTTGCATTTTCCATTTAGGTCTATTATCAATTTTGAGTTAATTTGTGAAGACTGTAAGGTTTGTGTCTATATTCTTTTTTTTTTCTTTTAATGTAGCTATCCAGTTATTTTAGCACCATCTGCTGAGAAGACTGTCTTTGTTCCATTGTAATTTCTTTGGTCTTTTGTCAAAAACCAGTTGACTATATTTACGTGGGTCTATTTCTGGGCTCTATTCTGTTCCAATAATCTATTTGCCTATTCTCTTGCCAATACCACAGTCTTGATTACTATAACTTTACAGTAAGTTTTGAAATTGGGAATTGTCAGTCCTCCAACCTTGTTCTCCTCCTGCAATATTGTAGTGGCTATTCTGGGTTTTTGGCTTCTCTATATAAACTTTAGAATCAGTTTGTCAATAACCATAAAATAACTTGCTCAGATTTTTATTAAGATTGCATTGAATCTATACATTAATTTGGAAAGAACTGACATCTTAACAATATTGAGTTTTTCTATCCATAAACATTGAATATTTCCCCATTTATTTAGGTCTCTTTAAGTGCATTCATCAGAGTTTTGATTCATAGCTCAATATATAATGAACTCTCAATATATAATGAACTCTGCAGTAAAAAAGAAAAAAAAAAAACATTAGAAAATAGGCAAAAGACATGAAGACACATTTCACCAAAGAAGGTGTACAGATGGGCAATAAGCACATGAAAAGTTAAACATTGTAAGCAATTATTTGGAAATCAAATAAAAGCCATAAGGAGCTATCACTATGTTACTGAAACCCAAGCTTGGCTGTCCATTGCTTGAAAGGGCAATAATCAAAAGATGAGTTTTGATTGGAAAGGAATATGAGCTTTATTCAGGAGGAAGGCCACCTGGGGAGAAGGCAGACTCTTGTCCAACGGCAGCTCCAAGGTTTCTGCCTGGCCCAGAGATTTTTATTTTATTTTTTATTTTTTTTAAAGATTTTTTATTTATTTATTCATGAGAGAGAGAGAGAGAGAGAGAGAGAGAGGCAGAGGGAGAAGCAGGCTCCCTGCGGGGCAGGGAGCCCGATGCGGGACTCGATCCCAGGACCCTGGGATCATGACCTGAGCTGAAGGCAGACGCTTAACCGACTGAGCCACCCAGGCGTCCCTGGCCCAGAGATTTTTAAAGGGGTTTAATCAGTTAGGGGAATACAGTGGTCTATGACATTGTGTGCAGACTCAATGATGCCAGCTACAGAGTTATCTTGATATTTGGAGGTTGTGCAAGAAGGTCTGGTTCCTTGGTACCCAAGGATGGTTGTGCAAGAGTACTCTGTTCTTTCTGCAAAGGGGGGCAAGGTCTACAGATGTGAAAAGGTGGTCAGTTAAAGTCATTTGTGTGACCTTAAAAAGAAAAAGAAAATTTTGCTTAAGGATTGTTGGGCTAATCAGAAAGCTGAAGTGGCTTCAAGTAGACTTGCTGGTGTCTGTGGCCTGGGAAGGTTCTGGTCCCTTATTTCCCAAGGCCAGTGGTATGCAAATCTCAAAGAAAGCAAATTAATTGTGTTACAGATCAAGAGCCTTAATTCTGCAAGCAAGGAGGGAGTGTGTTAACTTGAAGCAAGTTAACCCTTAAGATGGCTGGAGTGGTGTTACAACTACAATCTATTAAAATGGCTAAAACAATAATAATAGCTGTATTAAATGCATGAGAGTGCAGAGTAACTGTATCACTTTCCCATTGCTTGTGGGAATGTGAACTGGTGCAATCACTCTGGGAAAATAACTTGGCATTTTCTTTTAAAAACTACTTTTGTAACTACCATATGACCCAGCAAATGTACTCTTGGGCTTTTATTTCAGAGAAAGTTTTTAGATTGAGGTATTAGAAAAGGCTTGTTTGAATAATCAATACTTATGCTGAAACTTTGTAGTCAAATATCTTATCTACAGAAAACTGGTATGTGATTATTCATAGCAAATTTGAAGTAACTAAAAACTGTAGTCAATCCAAACCATGAGACACTACGGACTCTGAGAAACAAACTGAGGGTTCTAGAGGGGAGGGGTGGGGGGATGGGTTGGCCTCGTGATGGGTATTAAAGAGGGCACGTTCTGCATGGAGCACTGGGTGTTATACGCAAACAATGAATCATGGAACACTACATCAAAAACTAATGATGTAATGTATGGTGATTAACATAATATAATAAAATAAAATTTAAATAGAAGAACTGTAGTCCATCAAAATGCTATCAACAGATGAAACAAACTGGAAACATCCATACAGTGGGATACTACTGAGAATTTTAAAAAGTAGGGGTTCAGGCTATTAATACTTGCAAAATTTGGATAGATCTTAAGTACATTATGCCAAGTGAGAAAAGCCAGTCTCAAAGGACACATACTATATGATTATATTTATATATTATTATCGAAGTGAAAAAATTATAGAGTTGGGAAACAGATTAGTGGCTGCTAGGATGTTGGAGGGATGGGGCAGGGACATGACTATAAATGAGTAACACAAGGTAGATCTTTTTGGTGATGGGGTAATTCTGTATCTTGACTACAGCCACAAATTTTTTTTAAAAAGATTTTATTTCTTTGAGAGAAAGAGAGAGAGAGAGCTCGCACATGAGCAGTGGGAAAGGGGCAGAGGGAGAGAGAGAGAGAGCATGATCAGTGGGGGACGGGCAGAGAGGACCTTGGGATCATGACCTGAGCTGAAGGCAGATGCTTAACTGACTGAGCCACCCAGGTGCCCGATTATGGTCATGATTATACAAATTTATATATATGTGATAAAAGGGCATAAAGCTGTACACACAAATTATAATAATATTAATTTCCCAGATTTTATATTATACTAAAATTATGTAAGTTGGAACCATTGGGGAAAACATTGAAGAATACATGGGACCTGTCTAAGCTATCTTTGCAAACATTTATGAATATAAAATTATTTTGTGGTGCCTCAGTGGCTGTTGATTAAGCATCCAGCACTTGATTTCAGCTCAGGTCTTGATCTTAGGGTCGTGAGACTGAGCCCTGCACTTGCCTCCACACTGAACATTGAACCTGCTTAAGATTCTCTCTCCCTCTCCCTCTGCCCTCTCCCCGCTCTCTCTCTCAAAATAAAATAATTTCAAAATGAAAAACAGAAAATTTTGATTGAAATTAAAAACATCCCTTGTATGTAAAAATAGCAAAATATTATGAAATATTATTCTTCCCATACCCTGATGAAGGAAACTTTCTGGAAAGCACTCAAACAGTATATATCATAAGGTATAATATTTACAAACATTTTCCTCCAGCTTTTGCAAATTAAAAAAAAAAGGAGACACAAGAATATGTTTAGCTACAAAATTATTATCAGAGCATTGTTTAGTATATAAAAATAAAGGGGTGGGACCCAAATGCTAACAATGAGCAATTGATAGAATTATATTTTCAAACACTTAGATGTAGAGTTAGATTTATTGTTACTATGTATAGTTAAATTTATAATATATTAGGTTTCCATAAGATATGTACAGAATTCCATTCTTTTAAAGAGAAAGAGAGAAATGCAGACAGATAAACTGCAATTCCAAAAATCAGTCTGGAGGCAGTGGTTTTCTATTTAGGATGAGTGATGATTTTTATTTTCACCTTATTTTCTTAATTTAAAAAATATTTTCCTACAATTAACATTATTTTATAATTAAATTGCATATAATTTCTGTCTTAGTCCATTCAGATTGCTGTAACAAAACACCACAGACTGAGTGTTTTATAAACAACAAACTTTTATTTCTTATAGTTCTGGAGTCTGGAAAATCAAATATCAAGGTGCGTGTAGATTTGGTTTCTAGTGAGAGCTAGCTTTGTGGTTCATAGACAGTTGTCATTTCTGTGTGTCCTTATATGGGGGTAGGGGCATGAAATCTCTCTGAGAATTCTTTTATAAGGGCACTAAATCCATTCATGAGGAATTAGTCCCAATTTTTTATTGTTACAGTGAGTAACAAATCCAGAAAGCTTTGAAAATATATATGAGATGATATAATTTTGTTACATGCAAAATGAAATATTAAAACATAGGAGTCCCAGCTCCCATGGTATTACCTCACTATACAGGTACTTATTTTCATGATATTTTAAATATGCAAATTTAACAAGAGCCAGATCTTTTATACTGAAATTCTTAAAACCAAAGCTCATCCTAATTTAAGTGCAGTATATCTAGGACTCTTATCTTAATAGAGTCATACCAGACCAAAGAGAAAGACACTTTTAATCTTAATCACAAATGCTGCATTTCTCCAAAGAAGTGAAAGACTTTCCTTTCCTAGAAAATTCATAGAACCCCAATTATAAACATCAGACATAGTGTGGAAGAAAATAATTTGTCTTAGATAGGAATGCTATAGTAGATCTTAAATCTTATTCTTTTAGCTTGCCCAAATTAATACTTGAAAAATAAGATTAATTCAATAGACACATTTCTAAACAAGACAGATACATAGTTCTCACGTATTAGAAAAGGTCTCTACAGAATGGGATTGAACTGAATTTAAATGAAACTTTAAAAGCAGAGCAACATTTAAAAGTTAAAACTGATTTATTTTGTTTGCTCATTTCTTTCTTCTATTTATTAGTGGTCTTGGCATCAACAAAATTGGAGGGTTTATCATTAGATTCTACAAGAAAAAATAATAAATGAAATAGAGAAGAGTTGTATTTCTAGAAATCCTAATTTTGAACCAAGAGGTAAACTCTCAGGGTTATTCATTTCCTTTGGTAGGCCTGTCAGATGTTCCAGTACTTTAATCTGTAATGAGCAGAGGAAGGTATAATTGTAGATACTCAAATAGCAGCTCTTGCTAAGCTAATGTTCAATGAACTAGAAATTAAACTTTGGTGTTTAGTTATTCTTTGAGATTGCAGTAGCTCCATTTTACTGAAAAGCAGGTTAAAAGTTCACCAGAAACACTTATATTATTTCTAGAATAAATTACTATTGACGAATTTTTGGTCAAAGGAGTCCTGAATCTGATGTCCTCAGTTTTTAATACAAGCACTCTTGAGAGGTCAACCTCCTATCTCTTTGGATGAACTAAACACCTTAAGCAGGGTTGGTTCACTGGAGCAGAAATTACAGGTAACCAAATTTGTTAATTTTACAGATATGGATACTGAGTCTGGGGGATAAAGAAGTAGAGTCAGATTATAATCTGAATATCCAAATCATCAATCCAATGGGAAATAATCTATCAGAGAAGGGTTAGGGCTAGAGATAGAATCTGAGTAAGCCATAAAGACAAAAGAAGGTTCCAAGTCAGTCAATAGAGAAAAGTTAAGAAACACGAATACATAATAACCTGAGAATGATCTATGTTTAGTTGGGTGGAGAAGAAAAAGCAAGTAATGTGGAGAGAATTTCAAACCATGTAGATTTCTGCAGTGTGGGCTCCTCCTTGAGGGTCCTCCTCCTCCTTTCCTTCCAGATTTGAAGTCCATGAGAATATTTTTAAAATTTAAATTAATCAATTAATTAATTTTGTTGATGCACTTTCCTTGATGCAAACAAACCCTGATCTTCCCAGATCACCAATATAAGGAGAATGAAACTGAAAGCACCATTATTTTCCCTAAATTTATCTTTTTTCTCGGTGATTTCTTGCCTTTTATTAACTATTTTTTTAAAGATTTATTTATTTAGTTGAGAGAGAAAGAGAGCAAGCAGGGGTGGGGCAGAGGGAGAGGGAGAGAATCTCAAGCGGACTCCCTACTGAGCATGGAGCCTGACGTAGGGCTTGATTCCATGACCTTGAGATCATGACCTAAGCAGAAATCAAGAGTCGGATGCTTAACCAACTGAGCCACCCAGGCGCCTTGCCTTTTATTAACTATTAACAGTCATGTTGTCTTCTAAGAAAAGGAATAACATTTTGTGCAGAAGATCCTGTCCTATTATAGCTGGGGTAAGGATGAATATTTAAACAGGACTTTCATTTCATTTTGGCCTCCACAAGGCAGAGAAAGCAGCATAGATTTAGATAACTTTCTCAGGATCAGATGCCTGTGCTCACTCAATTTCTGAGTTGCCCTGTTGTAGAAATTTTCACCTTAATCTTTACTACTTGAAAACCTTCCAGCATTTCTTAATAAATCCTCAGAAGTCTGTACCTGTTAAATCATGATCCCAAGAGTAGTTGGATTTTTCTCTCAGATGCCAAAAGTTGAAATTTTTATTTTCAGTGTTGTGCCTGAGAAATTCTTCCCTAGACAATTGACACCAGTATCCATATCCTCCAGATATTTCAACTTAAAAAAAAAAATTCCATGTGAAAAGCAATGCAAGAATGTATATGTGGTTAATAACAATAATAATAAAGTAAAATAGCACTGTTTAAAGAAATTTTGTTAGACAGGCGTTAAAATGTGACAAATATTATACAGAAACACAGATTTTAGAAATGATTAAGGGAATATTTTAATCTTTTAATAGAAAGTTAATAAACAGTTGGGGCGCCTGGGTGGCTCATCCGGTTAAGCGTCTGCCTTCGGCTCAGATCATGATCCCAGGGTCCTGGGATCGAGCCCCGCATCGGGCTCCCTGCTCCGCAGGAAGCCTGCTTCTCCCTCTCCCACTCCCCCTGCTCGTGTTCCCTCTCTTGCTGTGTCTCCCTCTGTCAAATAAATAAATAAAATCTTTAAAAAAAAAAAAAAGAAAGTTAATAAACAGTAAGTATCTTTCAATAATTATCTATGTTTCAATCTCTATCTCCCCTGAATTTCACTGTAGCTAATAAAAGATCATGTTTTTGTCACAACATGATAGCTAGAATTACTCAGGATGTTTCAACTCTTAAGAGGAGACATACCATGAAATGTAATACATTCATTCATAAAAATATTTATTACGAGATTATTATGTGGCAGGCACTGTTTTAGGTTACGGAGATCCAAAACAAATAACAAATAAATAAACAAATTAAAAACAGGTTTTGCCTTCAAGTAACTGACATCGTTAATAGGAAAAAAGTAACCAAGGTAATCAAGAGTGTGGTAATATAAAATAAAATAAACTTCTAACCATTTGAAATATCATTATTTTTGGACTTAACATAAATATAAAATGGAATAAAAATATTTGAAATATTGACAACTAAAATAAAGCTAAGTAAGAGTTAAAAAAAGTCTATATTTTTTTCAAAATTTAGGAGTGCTTCAAATACTTTCATAATACATGGATATTCAGAATCACAACTCAACATCTGGTGTATTTATTCAGTATCATTTTATTAATTGCATAGGTAGCAGGGTGACAGAATTAATCAGTGACATGACCAGCATACTGAGTAATTAGAATGATAATGTTAGAATTAGATCATTAACAGCCTGCTTTTTTGCCTGATGACAGGATATCCACTATAATTACTAACAAAGAACAGAATAATAACATATTCAGTAAAGGGTTGTGTTGAATTGCACACAGTATATATGGTAGAAAACTAAGAAAACGGGGGGCAAGGAAAAGGTTATTGTTGATAAGGAATATAGAATGTTGTCAGTTGGATTTTGTCATTAACTGAAGAAAAACTACACAGCCCCTCTTGCTTGAAACATTGCTGTTGTTACCATTCTCAAAAGAATAGAGTAATTTTCTGCCCTAGAAAGCTTATTGAATATCACAAACTTCCTTTTTTTTTTTTAAGATTTTATTTATTTATTTGACAGAGAGACACAGCGAGAGAGGGAACACAAGCAGGGGGAGTGGGAGAGGGAGAAGCAGGCTTCCCGCGGAGCGGGAAGCCGGTTGTGGGGCTCGATCCCAGGACCCTGGGATCATGACCTGAGATGAAGGCAGACGCTCAAGGACTGAGCCACCCAGGTGCCCCAAATATCACAAACTTTCACCAGTGACTGCAGATGTGCTGCTTATTTCTAGTTTTCCCCTCCAGATCCAGCCTTCATTCTTCACACTTCTTTGTGCCCTGGGAGATACCATCTTCACAAACAACATCATTTGGGCTTCTTGACTTCTGGGTTGCTCTTGCATTTTTGGCCAAAGGTATACACTTGCAGGAGAGGGGGGAAAAGGGCAAAGGAAGAGGCTGGGTATTTTTTCCAGGCTTTCTCTCTCCTGAGTGGACAGGAAGTTGGTATGTTTTTCTGTTCTTCCTGTAGGTATATCGTCCCCCCTCTCCGCCCCTGTACTTTTGTTTTGGATTAATTAACTACTCTCTAGACTTGTCACTTCAGACCTAGTGATGGTAATAGTTTCTCAGCAGTTTCTAGGCCTGAGTGCTTCACTCTTCCTTTGACTTTTCATATTCTCTTTCATGAAAATTTTCCTGCTGTGACTTAGCATTGGTTTGTATAGATACAGAAAATATTGAAGACTTGAAAAAATTTATAAATTTTAGTTTATACTCTAGAGCTTCTTTTTAACTAACTGTCTGATTACATTTCTTTTTCTGTGTATCCAGAACCTTCATAGTTCTCATTAAACAATGCAACTTTGAAATGAGATAAGGGATAAGGAGAAATACATCATGCATTCCTTTTCTACTATAAAATACTGCAATGATCCTTCATATTATCAACATTTACTAGAATTTCCTCAAATATTACATTTTTCTTCAAATAGTATTATTTTATTATATAAGCAAGAAACAAAGATAGCACCTCACCAAACTCATTATTTATTTTATATAGAAACATAATTATTACTTAATTTACATGTTATGGCATAATTTTACTTACATCAAACTAAATAAAAAAGCATATTAATATCTGCCAGATAATCAAAATACAGGTTATTAGTAGTTTTTATATTTTTGTTAGCTTGAGTTTTTACCTGCATATAATACTTATATTTTAAAAAATATTTACAAATTGCTATTCTGCACCCATAAGTAGGAAAATTGGGTCCTGAATATAATGTTTTAGAATAATTGAAATATAAACTCATTGGAACATCTTAAGAATATTTTATTTCTCTCCCATAATAGGCATATTATTTTAAAATTAAAGGTATTGATTCAAAAATTGGAATATTATAAAGTATGATTCATAATTAGGAATTTATTTATAACTGATAAGCCCTAATGAAATCATCCTTGATAGTTCTCCATATATTATCACATTTAAAGTTTTTAACATAATAAAATTCATTTTATTTAATTCAGTTTTGCCTTACAAATTAATTGGATCAAGGTTAGGTCCTGTTTCCTCTAAGTCTTTAACAATATTTGTATAATTAGTTCATGAACTTTTTGCAATTGCTTCTTGTTCCAAATCATGATTATTCTATTTTTAAACATAAGCTGATATAGATGGCTGTGTACATGTATTTGTTATCTACTATGTATGAGAGTGCCCCAAAATTTATTGTCTTAAAATAACAAACATTTAGGGCGCCTGGGTGGCTCAGTTGGTTAAGCGACTGCCTTCGGCTCAGGTCATGATCCTGGAGTTCCGGGATCGAGTCCCGCATCGGGCTCCCTGCTCGGCAGGGAGTCTGCTTCTCCCTCTCCCACTCCCCGTTTGTGTTCCCTCTCTCGCTGTGTCTTTCTCTGTCAAATAAATAAATAAAATCTTTAAAAAAAAAAATAAATAACAAACATTTATTATCTCATAATTTCTGTGCCTTAGGAATTTGAAACAAGTGTCTTAGTTAAATGGCTTTAGTTCAGGGTCGCTCATGAAGCTGAAGTGCAGATACTGTTCAAAGCTGCAGTCATCCGAAGGCCCCACTGTGCTAGAGGATCTTCTTCCAAGCTTACATTTTCATCTCACCTATTAGCAGGAAGTCTCAGTGCCTTAGTACATGGACAAACCCAGAACATGGCAGCTGCTCTAGGAAGCTTCCTAGAGCAAGGGGTTAAAGAGAGAAAAAGAAAAGTGAGAGAGCGAAGCCATAATGGCAGAGGTAACATACAATTCCTTCTACCATATTTTGTTGGTCATATAAGCCAATGCTGACACTGTGTAAGAGGGGACAGCACAAAGGAATGAGCATCAGGAGGTAGAGATCGTTAGGCCTTTAGAAGCTTGCTAGCACCTGGCATAATTTTTAAATCAGTATATATTGCATCAGACATCAAGTAATGTAAATACTAGTAGTTCTCAGGTTAGGAAATGGTCATAGAATAATGAAGCCCATTGCTAGTTGAGTTTGCAGTTTCTTGATAACAGCGCAAAGAATCCTACAATACGATAAAAAATTATACAGACAATGGAATTCAGTTAGAGAGTTGGTGCTACCTTGTATTCTGTGTTACTTCTTTTTAGTCTCAAGTGATATTTAAAGGGATGGTTAGTTCTGAGAATAAGCTGATCATAGAGAAAAGGCAAAACAGTGCATTTGCTTACATCATCATCATTCTACAGAAATGCTACAGAGTAGGGGCGCCTGGGTGGCTCAGTCGTTAAGCATCTGCCTTTGGCTCAGGTCATGATCCCAGAGTCCTGGATTCGAGCCCCGCATCCGGCTCCCTGCTCCACGGGGAGTCTGCTTCTCCCTCTCCCACTCCCCCTGCTTGTGTTCCCTCTTTCGCTGTGTCTCTCTCTGTCAAATAAATAAAATCTTTAAAAAAAAAAAAAAGAAATGCTACAGAGTCACTCTGAGTAAAATATTAAATAAATAAATCTATAGAACTTTAAAATTTGACACAAAAATGTGTAAATTATGAATTACACATCCCTTAGGTATGAAAGTTCCACCTGCTTTGTTTCACCCTCTGAGTCTTTTTTTTTTTTTTTTAGGTTTTATTTATTCATTATGTCAGAGAGAGAGAGAGAACACAAGCAGGGGGAGCTGCAGGCAGAGGGAGAAGCGGCTCCCTGCTGAGCAAGGAGCCCAGGGAGGGGCTCCATCTCAGGACCCTGAGATCATGACCTGAGCCGAAGGCAGATGCTTAACCAACGAGGCACCCAGGCATCCTACCCTCTGACTCTTTAAACACCCATTGTTTTTATTCATTTTCAAAAAAAAAAAATAAGTTTAACTCTATCATCAAGAAGTTTTATATACACAAGGAAATGTCAAGAAATAGAGACTTTTGGACTTAACACTCTTTCCCTCAGCATAGCATTTGTTTTACTCCTGTGACTGTTTAACTACATATTTATCAAACTTCCTATTCTTACAGTAACTAACATTAAGTCAAAGAATGCTTTTGCTGAGAGCTTGGCAAATAACTTTAAATGATTGACTTAATTTAGCACAACTAGGTAAGATTCTCTATTGTCAAGAAATGGGTTTATTTTTCATTCCTGATAAAGCATTATTCTTCTAAGAGGTTTATTCTTACTTTCTAAGACAAATAGCAATGTTCAAGTGTTGATAAGGCTAGCTTCTCAATTTTTTTGCTGTCCCCTAAGGTTGATTTCAGGCTGGATTATGCGACACGCAAAATTACAACACCTATTATTGAAATGTGACAGTGCAGCACAACTCTGTAAGGCAGAGGAAATATTCTGACAGCAGAAGAGGTAAATGAGTTCTGAGAGATAATTATATGTAAGGTCCAAGTTTTTCTAGATTTACATTTTTTTACCAAAAACTGGAACAAACTACGGTGAGAGCAACAGTGAAAGTCACTTTAGTAACTTAATAAAATGTTTCGAGTAAATTTCTAGCTGCAGTTAATGTGTCTGAAAATAAATGCACATTTGTCAGGAAAGTATATTGAATCTTTTTCTCAATAACTGAGAAACTTCATTCTTTCAGCCATTCACTCATTTAGCATACATTTGTTGGGTATTTTATAATAGGCACTCTGCTAGGCGCTGGGGATAAAGAAGTGTTTGAAAATACCTATTTTTTACTCTCAAGAATTGTACAGACTAATAGAAAAAATAACCAATAAACAAATAACAAAAAATTCCAAAAGTTCAAACTCCTGTAAGTACATAAACTAGGTGCTAAGATAGTTGAAGATATAATAAAAAGCAAATTTTTATATTGATAAGGGCATTCTCACTTGTGAGATGATTCAGTTTAAGCTAGGGCCTGAAGTATGGGAAAGGTTACACAGAAAGATCTGGGGAAAGAGCATTCTGGGCAGGGTGAACAGCCAGTGAAAAGATTGTGGTGTATTATAAGAACAGAGACAGCCAATGAAGCTGGAGTGTAATAAATGAAAAGGGAGAATGGCATGAGATGAGGTTTGGATTGGTATAGCAAGGACCAGACCTTACTGAAATTTGTAGGGTGATAAGAGTATTAGTTTCCTAAGGCTGCTCTTACAAATTATCACAAACATGGTGGCTGAAACAACAGAGATTTTCTCTGACAATCCTGATGGACAGAAGTCTGAAATTAAGATGACTCCCTTTACAGGTGCTAAGGAAGCATCTGTCCCATTCCTTGCTCCTAGCTTCTGGTGACTGCTGGAAATTCTTGGCATTCCTTGGATTGTGATTGTCCTCCAATCTCTGCCTCTATCATTTCATCACTTCTTCTCTTTTTCCCTATGTCCCAAATCTCTTATGACTCCAGTCATTGGATTTAGGATCCACCCTAAATCCATAGATCTCATTTGGAGATCTTTAGCTTAATTACATCTGCAAAGATTTATTTCTGAATAAGTTCACATTCACAGGTACAGGGAGTTAGGACTTGAGATCTTCTGGGGGCACAATTCAACCCACTATAGTAAGCTTTCCAAATTATTCAAAGTAGTATGAGTAGTATAAATTGAAAATTTATAAACAGGAAACTAAAAATACTCAGTGTAGGTTCAATAAAAGTAACCCCTTAGCTGTTATGTAGGAAAAAATGGGACTAGATAATGCAAGAGAGGAAGCTAATTAATTACAGAGCTACTGTCACAGTCACTATCATTTGAGCAATGATAGTGGCTCAAGCTGGAGTATTAGCAGTAGAGATAAAGAGAAGGTATATAGATCCAAGATATATTTTGGAAGGAGAATAATTAGTGCTTAGCAATGGATACTATATTCCATGTTTCAAGGTAAGGAAGAAGGAAGAATAAAAGATGACTCCTACATTTCTGATTTGGATATCGCAGTGAATACCACAAACTGAAATGGAGAAAACAGGATTATCTTGTCTCCAAGAAAGTCTTTCCCAAGAGATTTTACTTTATAGTTAACAAAATAATATAAAATTAATATAATTTAATTTACTGGAACTAATTAACTAAATATTTGACCAAATAAGCTTGTACTTTCTAGATGAATAATATGTAAATTTATATAGAACTCCATTGGTTATTAGCATTAAAACAGCATAAAGTTTCTAACTGACAAATGGGGGCTGGACAAAATGGGATCACCTTTAATTCAGTTGTTTGGGTTCTTAACTCAGAAAGAAAAGTGGGTTCTTCCTCTTAGAGCATAACAAAATTGTCAAGTCCTATTGATGTTTAATGTTTTGAGGAAGTTAATATTCTATACATAAGACAATCAGAGAGGGTTTTACAAACCTTTCATGCAGATAATAAATACAAATTCACAATCAAGTTGCAGCCAAGGCAAACCTTTAAGCATATGAAAATTCCTGCTCTCAGCACACTAATGTAGCCATGAAAACTAAAGATATAGTTTCAGTAATCTTTCACTAAGCATAATCATATGTATTTGTAAACACCTGTTTTCCTTAAAACTAAAAAAGAAGCATTATGGGGGGCGCCTGGGTGGCTCAGTCGTTAAGCGTCTGCCTTCAGCTCAGGTCATGATCCCAGCGTCCTGGGATCGAGCCCTGCATGGGGCTCTCTGCTCGGCGGGAAGCCTGCTTCTTCCTCTCCTACTCCCCCTGCTTGTGTTCCCTCTTTCGCTGTGTTTCTCTCTGTCAAATAAATAAAATAAAATAAAATAAAATAAAATGAAATAAAATAAAATAAAATAAAATAAAATAAAATAAAATAAAATAAAATAAAATAAAATAAAAAATAAAAGAGGCATTATGAAATAAAATTTTCAAAATACAGAAAATTTAAAGAAATATAAGAAAATTCTCTTTATAAAGTCACTATCTATAAATGCTTATGAAAGACATGTCTTGGGCGCCTGGGTGGCTCAGTTGGTTAAGCGACTGCCTTCGGCTCAGGTCATGATCCTGGAGTCCCTGGATCGAGTCCCGCATTGGGCTTCCTGCTTGGCAGGGAGTCTGCTTCGTCCTCTGACCCTATCCCCTCTCATGTGTTCTCTCTCTCTCATTCTCTCTCTCTCAAATAAATAAATAAAATCTTAAAAAAAAAAAAAAAGACATGTCTTGTGTGTAAAAAATGAAATAATCTGTATTATCTACCTCAACTTTTTTTTTGAAGGGAGGTAGGAGAAAAAAAACTAGACAACTAGGCTATCTATTTTGTGTTGATTCATGATAAGGAAAATCTTGCATTGGGTATAAGAAAAATGCTTAGATTATAACATAGTTTCAAGCCCATTCATATCATAATACTTCATTTATTTATATGTTAAATATTTACATTTGTGGGTAAAAAAGTTCTTAATCATCTTTAATTAAAACACAAAGAATTTGGGAAACTCAATTGCAAACCCATTAACAGGGTTTATTTTAGGTAACTCTCTTCTAAAGTCTCACGCTATCCTGCAGGAAAGCTTGAAGACTAACAGATTGGAACTAAAATGTTGAGAACAGAATACAACTATCACAGTGCAAATAATACCTTCACTTCCCTCAGTCATAAAATTAAGATATCCTTAATGCCTGTCATAAGCCATTTTCCCTTGGAACAGAGTTTGGAACAAGAATTCAGATGTGAGTATTTCTTGGGGGAATACAAGGGAAAAATAAAGCAGATAAGGAAAGGGGAAAGACTAGTATGTGTCCTCAAATGAAGGATTGGTCTGATACAGAAGCATAAACTGAATCTCAGTTTTCCTACTTTAAAGCAAGGGACTCAGCCTTTTTTATCCTCAGTCAAGAGCAATTCTCTGGAGAAAGGAGACAGATAGCTGTCAAGCAGCAAAATTATAGCAACTTCCAGTGTTTGAACTACCCCCAAACAATAGCATCTACAACTCTGTCTCACCCTTGACATGAAATCAAGGCAAATCCCATCAGTTATGCCTTCCAAATATTTCTTGATCTAATCTCATCTTTTTACCTCCATGGTTCTGCCTTAGTTTAGTCTCTCTCTTTGACCCCTCCCTGCAAGTCTCATAACTCATCTCCCTGAGCCTTTCACATTGCAGTTGGTTCTTTATGCACAAACTATTTTCTCTCTTTAAAATCCCATGGTTCCCATTTTCTAAGGACTTTTGTTCTCTCACACTGGATTGTCGATCTTTGGGTCCTAAATATATTATTTAAGCTTGAGAAACCCAAGCCTTCAAGATAAAGTTCAGTTTTCTGTCCACATATGTCTCTTCTCTTCTGTATTTTAAGTTTATAAAGAGTGATTCCTTTGTTTTCTTCCATCTTGAAATATGCACAGCTTTACACAACATTCAGAAGTATTTATTAAGGGCAACTGATTATAGAAACAAAGTGGGAAAAGAATAGATTTTGACACCTTTGAAATTTCGTTTTAAATCACACAACTGATTATGATCTTGGGCAAATTAGGAACCCTGCTATGCTTCAGTTTCCTCACCTGTAAGATGAGGACATTTCCATCAAATATTTTTGAGGTGATTGAATGGCATAAGTTATGATTAATTTCTGACATATTATAAGCAACAAATAAGTGTTGTTTCTACCTGGAAATGTATAGTACTGGGCACAAAAGTTAAACAAATATTGTAGCCTTGATACAGGCTACTCTCAGTTTTGGCCTTCTGTATATTTTCTTTTAGAATCAATTTCTTTATTTCTGTGATTATATAAAACCATTACTTTATATACTTTTACTTTTACATGGAAATAATAAAATTATCTTGAAAATATTCAGAAAAGATTGACATTTCTCACTAATTAATGAAAGAAATTATGAATATTCTATGAAGTATACTTTACTTTCATGCTAATACTTTTCAGGAGAGAGGAACAAAAAGCAGAATACAGAATTTTCTTCTAAAAAAAGTATTTAAGCTAGGGATATGCTGGAGTTGGCTAGCAACGGCTCGCAAGAGATAGCTGTGTGCTTCCTTTCCCAATTCTGTGTTCGGTGTCATTGTGTTGATAGTTTGAAATGAGCCATAGTAAGAATATTTATGTCATGTATATCATAGAAATTAAAAACTGCTACAAAACACAGTTTACCTCCCCAAACAGGAGAGCCAGCTTTTAAACATTTCCCAGCACTATATTTAAGAATTCATTTATCTTCTCAAGATGAAAGACAAAGTAAGCAAATTAGTAGAATTGTATATACAGAAAAACATTTGAAAAAAAAAATGCATACTACTTTCAAATTTCCAGTATTTAAAGTTAAAGAAATGATCTTTGGAAGAGAATATAAATATCTAGCTTAATTATTCTTTGCTTAATATCAACTTTAATAAATATTTACTATTTTCCACCAAACTGTGGCAGGAAGCAATTGGAGAAAATAGAAAGAAAACATCTTAGTAAGTTTACACACAGAGAATGTACAGAAAAGTACAAAAACTCTTCATAAATACAAGGACCACATAATCCTATTAGGGAATGTAATATGCCTCTTCCTTTCCTCCACACTCTACAGTTGTGGGGTTGACACAGTGTCTCTTCAAAATGCAGCTGTATCTTAAGACAACATAAATACAGTTTTAATAATTCAGTTTATGTCTTGCCTTTTGGTTTTTTTATTTTAATTTTAGTATAATTAACCTACAGTATTATATTAGTTTTAGGTGCACAATACAGTGATTCAACAAGTGATTCTGTACATTCCTCGGTGCTTATCACAATAAGTATACTCTTAAACCCCATCACCTATTTCTCCCATCCCGCTATGCACCTCTCCTCTGGTAACCAGTTTGTTCTCTATAATGAAGAGTCTTTTTTTTTTCTTTGTGCCTTTTCCCTTTTTTTCTTTGTTTTCTTTCTTAAATTACACATGAGTGAAACCATATGGTGTTGTCTTTCTCTGACTGACTTATTTCACTTAACATTATACATACCCTCTAGATCCATCCATGTTGTTACAAATGGCGATTTAATTCTTTCTTGTCTGAGTAATATTCCATTGTGTATATATACACAACATCTTCTTTATCCATTCATCTATCAACAGAAACTTGGGATGCTTCCATACCTTAGCAATCATAAATAATGTTGCAATAAACATAAAGGTGCCTGTATCTTTTCAGATTAGTGTTTTCATAATCTTTGGGTAAATGCCCTATAGTGGAATTATTAGATCATATAGTAATTCTATTTTTAATTTTTTGAGGAACCTCCATACTATTTTTCACAATGACTGCACCAGTTTGCATTTCCACCAACAGTGCAAGAAGGTTCCTTTTTCTCCATATCCTCACCAACACTTGTTTCTTGTGTTTTTGATTTTAGCCATTCTGACATGTGTCAGGTAATATCCATTTAGTCTTGATTTGCATTTCTCTGATGATGAATGATGTTGACCATCTTTTCATGTGTCTTTTGGCCATCTGTATGTCTTCTTTGGGGGAAATTTCTGTTCATGTCTTCTGCTTATTTTTAATTGGATTATTTAGTTTTTTGGTGTTGAGCTGTGTAAGTTTTTTTTATATATTTTGGATACTAACTGTTTATTGGATATGTCATTTGCCAATATCTTCTCCCATTTGGGAGCCTATCTTTTAGTTTTACTGATTGTTTCCTTTGCTAGGCAGAAGCTTTTAGTTTTGATATAGTGCCACTGGTTTATTTTTTATTTTGTTTCCCTTGCCTCAAGAGACATAACTAGAAAAATGTTGCTATGGCCAATGTCAGAGAAATTACTACCTGTGCTGTCTTCAAAGATATTTATGTTTCAGGTTTCACTTTTAGGTCCTTAGTCCATTTTTAGTTTATTTTTGTGAATGGTTTAAGAAAGTGGTCCAGTTTCATCCTTTTGCATGTAGTTATCCAGTCTTCCAAGCACCATTTGTTGAAGAGACTTTTTCCCATTGCAAATGCTTGCCTTCTTTGTCGAGGATTAATTGATCTTACAATCATGGGTTTATTTCTGGGCTTTCTGTCCTGTTCCATTGATCTATGTGTCTAGTTTTGTGCCAGTACCACACTGTTTTATTACAGCTTTGTAATATAACTTGTAATCTGGGGTTATGATAAGTTTTGTTCTTCTATTTCAAGATTGCTTTGGCTATGCAGAATATTTTGTGGTTTCATACAAATTTTAGGATTGTTCTAGTTCTGTGAAAAATGCTGTTGATATTTTGATAGAGATTGCATTAAATTTATAGAATGCTTTGGGTAGTATCAAAATTATAACAGTATTTGTTCTCCCAATCCATGAGCATGGAATATCTTTCCTTTTGTTTGTGTCATCTTCAATTTCTTTCATCAATGTTTTATAGTTTTCATAGTAAAGGTCTTTCACCTCCTTGGTTAAGTTTATACCTAGGTATTTTATTATTTTTGGTGCAGTTTAAATACGACTGTTTTCTTAATTTCTCTTTCTGCAATTTCATAATTAGTGCATAGAAATGCAACAGACTTCTGTATATTGATTTTGTATCCTGTGACCTTATTGAATTCATTTATCTGTTCTAGTAATTTTTTGGTGGAGTCTTTAGGATTTTCTATACATAGTGTCATGTCATCTGTAAATAGTGAAAGTTTTACTCCTTTCTTGCTGATTTGGATGCCTTTTATTTCTTTTTGTTGTCTGATTGCTATGGCTAGGACTTCCACTACTATGTTGAATAAAAGTAGTGAGAGTGAACATTCTTGTTTTGTTCCTGATCTTAGGGGAAAAGCTCTCAGTATTTCACCATTTAGTATGAGTTTTTCATATATGGCCTTTATTATGTTGAGGTACATTCCCTCTAACCCTAGTTTATTAAGGGTTTCTATCATGAATGGAGGTTGTACTTTGTCAAATGCTTTTTCTGCATCTATTGAAATGATCACATGGTTTTATCCTCTCTCTTATGATGTGATGTATCACATTGGTTGATTTACAGATATTGAACTGCCCTTGCATCCTAGAATAAATCCTACTTGATCGTGGTGAAGGATTTTTTTAATATATTGTTGGAATCAGTTTGCTCTTTTTTTGAGGATTTTTGCATCTATGTTCATCAGAGATATTGGCCTGTCATTCTCTTTTTTTGTAGTATCTTTACTTGGTTTTGGTATCAGGGTAATGATGGCCTCATAGAATTAATTTGGAAGCTTTACTTCCTCTTTAATTTTTTGGGATAATTTCAGAATAGGTATTAACTCTTCTTTGAATGTTTGGTAAAATTCACCTGTGAAACCATCTGGTCCTGGACTTTCATTTGTTGGGAGTTTTTTTTTTATAACTGATTCAATTTCATTGCTGGTAATTGGTTTGTTCAAATTTTCTGTTTCTTTCTG